>NC_041338.1:35738619-35938619 GCF_004354835.1 Perca flavescens
CGGGGTGCGTGTAGATGACGGAGGGAACGCAGTTGTAGTCGATGTGCACAGCGCCGCCGGCCATGCCCTCCACCGTGATGATGCCCTCGTCCTCGGCCTTGTGCGCCAACATCGGCCCGGCAACCACGTCACCGATGGCATAAATACTGGAGGGAGGAAGTTTAAGCAGGGTTCATACGCATTTTAACCAATACTTTTCATGACTTTTCGGCAAATTTCCATGACTATGTGTTCCTGAAAAGGTCAGTCGACATTCTACAATAAGAATACTAATCTGGGTTAAAGTTGACCCTCAGAGGTTTAACTATTAATGAATGATAATGTCTGTGGTTCATAGAGGGATTCATAATATCGCTCCCCGAATACAACGCTGAGGTTAAGACCATGTGAAAATACATTTATTAATCACATATTATTATGCTGTGTTAAAAATAAATTTCATGACCATTTTCCAACACTTTCGGGGTCTTTTTATGTTTCCAAAACCTCTTTTTTTTTTTTTTTTTTTTTTTTATAAAGAGCTTTATTAAATGTTTTCAAAATTACAGGTTATACACCAAACAACAGCACAATATACAATACTGTATCTGAAGTCTCTTTTATATAGACCTGGTCCCCTAATACTGTATCTGAAGTCTCTTTTATATAGACCTTAGTGGTCCCCTAATACTGTATCTGAAGTCTCTTTTATATAGACCTTAGTGGTCCCCTAATACTGTATCTGAAGTCTCTTTTATATAGACCTTAGTGGTCCCCTAATACTGTATCTGAAGTCTCTTTTATATAGACCTTAGTAGTCCCCTAATACTGTATCTGAAGTCTCTTTTATATAGACCTTAGTGGTCCCCTAATACTGTATCTAAAGTCTCTTTTATATAGACCTTAGTGGTCCCCTAATACTGTATCTGAAGTCTCTTTTATATAGACCTTAGTAGTCCCCTAATACTGTATCTGAAGTCTCTTTTATATAGACCTTAGTAGTCCCCTAATACTGTATCTAAAGTCTCTTTTATATAGACCTTAGTGGTCCTCTTAAACTGTATCTAAAGTCTCTTTTTCCGATTCTAAATACTTTTAGAATAACGTGCTACAAAGTTCAGTAAAGTATGTAAGCACGTTAAAGTGCGAGCCTTGCAATGGCAGGGAAGACTATAGGAAAGAAGCCTATATGTTATTACTGAATGTATACACAGACTGAGCCGGGTGGTACCTGGGCACTTTGGTCTGGAAGCGGTTGTTGACGGGGATGCGGCCCCGGTTGTCCAGCTCGATGCCGACAGAGTCCAGACCCAGGTTCTCCGTGAACGGCCGCCGGCCGATGCAGACAAGCAGCACGTCGCACGTCAGAGTCTCGTTTTTCCCTCCGGCAGCCGCCTCCACCCTGAAACACACGAGGTCACAAAACGTCTGCTATCGTTTCCATTTCAGACACAGAATAGAGAACTACTAGGGCTGAACCAGTGGGAGGAAAGAAGATCGTATCGCCATTTTTGTCTTTTGTGGTCTTTTTTCTAATCATCTGCCTGTGTTAAGTGTGATCCCATGTGGGATACCATATGTGTATATATTAGCTATATGTTTTTGTTGTTGTATCGTGTTGATGTCTTGTCATGAGCACACTGAAGCGAATCCCTAGCACCGAGTTGTATGGCAATAAAGTATTCTTCTTGATTTTCTTGATATTACGATGTGATTGCGTTTATTCAGCCACATATAGATCCTTCTGAGAGGGAGTTAGATTTTTAAGTGGCATGTACTTCTGAATGCCAATTGCGATTGTGTGTGAAATGATGCCATAGCAGGAAAAGGAAGAATGTGTTTCAGGAGGGAAAAACACACGACTTTCACCCCAGAGACCGGGGCTCGTTTCATTCTCTTTCCCCGTTCTTCTTTTCCTAAACCCAACCGTGTCTTATACGTTATTTTATATATTTTACATCTATATTTACGTTATTTTATTTTTATGTTATTTTATATATTTTATGTCTATTTACGTTATTTTATATATTTTATGTCTATATTTACGTTACTTTATATATTTTTATGTTATTTTATATATTTTTACATTATTTTATATATTTTTCGTCTATATTTACGTTATTTTATACATTTTACGTCTATATTTACGTTATTTTGTATATTTTACGTCTATATTTACGCTATTTTATATATTTTACGTCTATATTTACGCTATTTTATATATTTTACATCTATATGTAAGTTATTTTATTCATTTTACGTCTATATTTGTTATTTTATATATTTTACGTATATATTTACATTTTATATATTTTAATGTTATTTTATATATTTTACGTATATATTTACATTTTATATATTTTAAATCTATATTTATGTTATATATTTTAATTTTATATAATTTACTTCTATATTTACATTATTTTATATATTTTACATTACATTATTTTATATATTTTACATCTATATTTACGTTATTTTATATATTTATGTTATTTTATATATTTTACGTCTTACGGTGAAGGACATGCCACTTAATCCAACGCCTACTGATCCTTCTACGTATTCCCCTTGTTCGGTCTTCCTGTAGACTATCCAACGTTTTCTTATATTTCAACATTTTGGTCGCCTTTTTTTACACTGTTGCTTTTCCCCAATGATTTTGTCAATTTTATCTAAGATTTTTTTGTCACTGTTTCCTGACGTTTTTGTTGGGTTTTTTTTAATAGCATTTTTATAGCGTTAACACCCAAATTTAATGAAAATATTGAACTGATTATTTATTGTACTCGTGAAGAGCGTTGTAGGGAACCATCCACGTTAGTTTTGTAAAATAAATTTGGTTGAAAGTAACCCAAACTTCAAATTTTTTGGGGTCAAATCTAAATACATGTTTCTATTAAAGCCATGTAGGATATTTAATTCATAGCTTTTCAAGCTTCAAAAAACAAACATTCTGCAGTGCTCTAATACTAAATAAACTGGATACATAAAACTATACAGCACTGAGCACATGGAACTTCCTGAATGTGCAAAACATACCAGAATATGTAAACAGAAATGTTGTTAGGCTTACATTACATTATAAACAGAAATAAATTGATTATGAGCCGGTCGATTATCGATGCATCGATTATTTGATTAATTTCAACACCTCTAATGTTTAGAATATTAAATTTAGCGCTGCACAATATCGTTTTTGTATCGTCATCGTAATATTAGGGTTAGGGTTTCGGTCAATATTGAAATCACTAATTTTACACGATTAGTTGTCGACTGCTGGAAAGATGTTGCAATTAATGAACTTCAAAAACAGTGGAAAAGTTAAATAAATCAACAGTAATAAAAGCACATACAACTGTGAACTTTGTGTTAATACTTTTCCTATTTAAACTTTATTTTTTCATTCAGAACACGAGAGAAAATTAACTTGCAAAACGTAATGAACTAAATAATTGTTTTTCCTCGATAATTCTGTTTTTGTGATCATTGGGAACCGAAATCCTAATCACGATTACATTTCGATTAATTGCACAGTCCTATCGCAAGCAAAATATGCTTTTCGTGATATTTTCATGCAGCCCCTTATTAACTTTAAAAGGAACACGCCGACTTATTGGGAATTTAGGTTATTCACCGTAACCCCCAGAGTGGGACTAGTCCATACATACTCTTCTCATCTCCGTGTGTGCTGTAAGGCTGTCTGACGGCTCCAGCAGCATCAGGCCAGCACAGATCCTGCAGGTGAATGGTTCCAGTAATCCTACTGCTCCGAATAAGTGACAAAATAACACCAACATGTTCCTATTTACATGTTGTGATTTATAGAGTCACAGCGTGTACAAAAAACAACGTAACATGAGACACAGTCGTCTTCTAACTGTAAACAAACCGGGAACTATATTATCAGGCGGAAGAATATAGTACTTGAGCGGAGTGATATGCTCGCAGCAAGCCTGTCTGAGAATATAGTTCCTGGTTTGTTTACAGTTAGAAGATGGCTGTGTCTCTTGTCACAATGTTTTTTGTACACGCTGTGACTCTACAAATCACAACATGTAAATAGGAACATGTTGGAATTATTTTGTCACAATTTGGAGCAGTAGGCTAGTTGGAACCAGTTACCTGCAGGATCTGTGCTAGGCTAAGCTAATGCTGGAACCATCAGACAGCATTACAGCACACACAGAGATGAGAAGGGTATGTATGGACTTGTCTTACTCTGGGGGTTACGGTGAATAAGCTAAATTCCCAATAAGTCGGCGTGTTCCTTTAACACTATGTTTTACTACTTTAAAAACGTACAATGTGTAACTTTCTGCCCCTAGGGGTCTCTCAACCAAAACAATGGACGGTAAAACCTGGACTTTTGATGACGTTGGGAAGTTGCGTGGAATTATGGGAGTTTTTAGTGTTAAACACCTTCGCTGCCGTATAGAATGCATCAGTTCACGGACGAGTTTACCCATTCAAGTTTATTCACGTTACGTTTAGTAACCTTTATTCATGTTATTGTAATAAAATAGCTGCAGTTTCCCCAACATAATTACGTTTGTCTTGATTAGATTTATATTTGTAGCTGACCAGTTAGCTAGTGAGCCAGCAAGCTAACAGTAGCCAGCAACTAAAACACAAAATATTTCACATATCAATGTCACCTTTTGGATGGTTTCAACACCGGGGCGGACGGGGTTTGTTGTAACGCTAGCTAGCTACTAAACAAGGCTGAGAGACGGGTGTGGGGGGGGATTGTCGGGGGAATCTCCTCGATAGCGAGCCAGGACGATCGATGCCTGTTGTGCAGCAGCAGAACATCTCCCAGCTGACCGGAATTATCTTCAGTAATCTTAACTTTTCGTTTTGGTGCTTAACCCACCTTTTGTCGGGTTAATTTAGCTAACCGTAAAGACAGCTAAACGCAAAGGGGGGAGAAATTCGGCACATAGCTACACCGGTAGCACTACGGAGATGTAGCTAGCTACCGCTATGGATGTTGCGACTCGGTCCTGGGTCTGATATAGTCTGTTTTCCGACGTTTAATTAAACTGCCGTTAGCGTCGTAAGCACCAGGCACTGGAGATAAGTTCTGGCCGGGGGGGTTGCTGTAATTAAAGTAGCTGGCTGATAGCTGACTGGGGGCTAACGGTAGCTAGCTAGCTATATGTCCCGGGGCTGTTGTCAGCTGTCATCCCAACTGCACCGGGGGATTGAGGCAGACAGACCGGGGTGAGCTACTTTGGCTAAATTAGCATTAGATTAATAGTCCATCTATACAGCTAACGTTAACGTTACTAGTGAAGTTATGCCTGGGTTAGCTCAGTCCTGTTAGCGGTGGTCGAAACAGTCATAATAAAAACTAGAACTGCAAGCAGTTATGAACGGGGCCCAAGCCTCCGACGCCGCCCGTCTCCATAGCCGCCAGCCTCCGACGCCGCCAGCCTCCGTCGCCGCCAGCCTCCGACGCCGTCCGCCTCCGACGCCATTCGCCTCCGATGCCCGTCGTCCGCGACGCCCCCGGAGCCGCGCCAGTCGCGCCCGAAGAAGCGCGAAGCTGCGCCGATGCGGGACTCCAAGCATTGAGTAGGGGGGGCACACGTCGGTGAATATCGAGAGGTTTGATGCGCGAGGTCTGCGGTACTCTGCTTTTGAAAATGTAGTGGTTAACAGTTCGTCTCCATGCATGCACAGACTGCTTTTAACAATTCTCTACTATAAACAAACTTCTTAACCCCCCTGACCACAGGGGACAGCAGAGAGAAATGAGAGAGTGACTGAGAGGGTGGTGGTCCAAAAGTTATGGACCAAATTCGCCAAATTTGGTACAGCGCCTCGGAACGCCATGCCGAGCGAGCGCCACAAATTTTGTGTTGATTGCTTTTACTGTGGCAGAGATATCGCAATTGCATATTTCCCATTTAAATGCATTGAGTCAGTGGGCGAAACAAATAAACGTTGCTTATAGCGCCCCCTAAAGGTTGATCTTCGCCAAATTTGGTAGAACGCCTCGGGACGCCATGCCGAGCGAGCACCACAAAGTTTGTGTTGATTGCTTTTACTGTGGCAGAGATATTGCAATAGCAAATTTCCCATAGAAATGTATTGAGAAAATTGGCGGAAAACAAATAAATAGCGTTGCTTATAGCGCCCCCTAAAGGCCGATCTTCGCCAAATTTGGTAGAACGCCTCGGGACGCCATGCCGAGCGAGCACCACAAAGTTTGTGTTGATTGCTTTTACTGTGGCAGAGATATTGCAATTGCAATTTTCCCATTTAAATGCATTGAGTAAGTGGGCGAAACAAATAAACGTTGCTTATAGCGCCCCCTAAAGGCCGATCTTCGCCAAATTTGGTACAGCGCCTCAGAACGCCATCCCGAAAGAGCACCTCAAATTTTGTATTGATTGCTTTTACTGTGGCAGAGATATTGCAATAGCAAATTTCCCATAGAAATGTACTAAGTAAATTGGCGGGAAAACAAATAAACTTTGGTTAGAGCGCCCCTAAAAACCGATCTTCGCCAAATTTGGTACACAGTATCGTAGTGGAATGGTGAACAAGGATCTCAAGTCATTTGGTGATAACTTTAAATTTAACCGAGATATGATATGATACGTGTGTCGTAGCTAACTAGGACAATTTGTTTGGTTGTCAAATTGGCATACTTCAACGTAGCAAAACGATTTCCATAACTTTTTGTCAGGTCTATCTGGAGATGCTAACTACCAGGTTTCGTTCAGATCGGTCGAACGGCCTAGGGGCGAGTTCGCGAAAGTTGGTTTTGCACGTTCTTGCGATACTGCGAAAAAAACGTTTGCGCGCGAAAATGGGCGGGGCCTATATCAGGCAATTCAGCTTGATTCAAGGAACACGTGGATGTAAGAATTTCTAATGTGTGATGTGTATTGTGGGAGTTAATGACAAAAAACCATTACAGCGCCACCTAGTGGTCCACATGTGTAATTTTTGGTAGGTGTGATCCACGGCCCATTGTCCATCTACCCTGTAAATTTGAAGTTGTTCACATTAGTGTAAGTGGTGAATCTAGAGTTGGATCACATTGGGTCCCATAGGCCACGCCCACTTTGACCCCTCGGTACTCCATTCTAGGGATGGCCTCAGGATTGGGCACAGATGGTACGCATCAAATTTCGTATAAATCGGATGAGCCGTTCATGAGATATAAACTTTTTGTATTTGTAGCGCCCCCTAGCGACCAATTTTCTTAAAACGCATGGGGTCCCTCCAGAGGGGCATGGCAAAGAATAATCTAAAGTTTGGGGTTGATAGCTTTCATTTTGGCTGAGATATGGCAAAGTTGGTGTTTTCATAGTTAGCTACTCAAATTTGTTTGTGCGTTATATGCGCAATTTTCATCGTATAAAATTTATTTCCATAACTTTTAGTCAGGCCAGTGTGGAGATGCCACGGTCCAAGTTTCGTGCAGATCGGTCGCACGGTCTAGGAGGAGTTCGAAAAAGTAGGTTTTTGATAAATTGCGATTTTAAAGGCATAAAAGTCCAGGCGGAAATGGGCGTGGCCTATATCACGTGATTCAGTTGGATCCAGGGAACGCGTAGATGTATTGTTTTTGAATGTCGGATGTACGGTTTGGGAGTTATGGGGCCAAACGCGTTTTTGTCTGCTATAGCGCCACCTAGGGGTGGAAATGGGTCAATTTTTGCGCCTGAGGTCCTTGCGGGGTTTTGGACCAGTCCTGAAAATGGCAACTCCCCACTATGTACGGTTTAGGCTGCAGTCAGAGTTTTAGGCGGAGAAGAAGAATAATAATAAAAAAAAAATCCTTAGAAAAACAATAGGGTTCCACAGCCCTGCTGTGCGAACGGCGTAGCTATTGCTACACGCCGTTTCTTCCAGACTCGGGCTTGGACCCCTAATAACTATTAGCGTGTTGAACGATGTTGTGACCTCATAATTTTACTCACAAAGCTTTAGCATCAAGGTTAGCTAGCACATTGTATTAACGTCAAGCTGGTATCGATATTGAACTTTCAAAATAGATAAGGTCTCTGTTGTATTACGGTGATAAAAAGTCGGATGTAATTAATCACAAAATGATGCTGTATGGCAAAAAAAAAAAAAAAGTATTACGGTTACAAGTATTTTTTTTCTGTGACATTGTATGATTTACAATTACTCCTGAACGTATCATCTCGGGGCCAGTGTTCTGACTAACTAACTGGAGGGTGAAAGGTTATATGACGCCACTGACGGGCGACTAAAGGAAACGTGCCGTGTCTGAAAATAAAATAACAGATTTCTCTGGGTTTTGACATTTGGTGGAAACATTTGGGATAGTGTAAGAACACAACTCGTAAAAATAAATAACAGGCATGGTCATTTTTAGACATTTTAAAGCAGAAATGTTACATATTGTACCTTTAACACCCTGCAGGGACAATGAAAAACTAATCGAGACTGCGTTGTACTCACGCCACATCGATCTTGCCATCGGGCCTCTTGGTGGCTCCCAGGACTTTGGTGCCGAGCTTGAACTTGAATCCCTGCTTCTGCAGGATGCGCTGGAAGGTCTTGGACATCTCCATGTCGATGCCCATGCCGCCCACGTGGCCCAGGAACTCCACTGCTGTGACTTTAGAGCCCAGACGCTGCCACACTGACCCCTACAGGACGGGAAGACATACACTTGTGACTCACACACTTTTAGGTAGACATGTTCCGATACCAGTATCGGTATCGGCTCCGATACTGCCTAAAACGCTGGTATCGCTATCGGGAAGTACTGGAGTTTATGCACCGATCCGATACCACGTAATAAAGCCCTAAAGAAAATCTACGTTAAAGTAGTTTATTTATGTTCTTTTTCCGTTATAACCAACTATTGTTTGTGTTTGTTCATGTTTTACAAAGAGTTTAACCTGAGCCAGACAACAAAGATAGAAATAATATCACATCCATACCTGGGATAGTAGTATACAGCTGTTAAAACATAATAAAATATATAACCCACTGGTATCGGATCGGTACTCGGTATCGGCCGATACACAAGTTCAAGTATCGGAATCGGGAAGCAAAAAATGGTATCGGACCATCTCTACTTTTAGGGCCCTGTCTTGCACCCGGCGCAGCGCAAAGTCTGACGTTAAGTATCTTTGCTAGTTTAAAGCGTAACTCTCGCCAAAATGCAACCTAGGGTCTTTTTGTGAATGTACCCCGAGTCAAACTTTCATTTAAAAGCATATTTAGGACGGAAGCCCCACTTTTAAGATGGACCGTATTCTCGTTTTTGGGTCAAATGGCCTTTTGAATGGGAGTGCTAGGGGCACTTTTATGCTAGCCTCAAAATAGCTATTTTTAAACCACTAAGAAGGCTCGACACAACATGAGACGTTGCCTGAAGTATCACCAGGGGCTCTACACGTTAACTACACCTGTGCACACAGGATCTACTAAATCTGTGGCTACTTGTTTTGATATTGACTCGTTGTGACTGCCGATGTGGTAGCGGCAGGAAACAACCAGAGCTACGGTGAGTTGTTCAAAACCTTTTTTAGTAAACTCTGTGAACACAACCAATGTTCTTAAAGCTTGAGTTCAGGTGTAGAGCCCCTGGTGATAATTGGAGCAACGTCTCAGGTTGTGTCAAGCCTTCTAAGTGGTTTAAAAATAGTGATTTTGATGCTATCGTAGTAGTGCTCCCAAGAACTCCAATTCAAAAGGCCATTTGACTGAAAAACAGGAATACGGTATATCTTTAAAGTGGGGCTTCCGTCCTAAATATGCTTTTAAACTTAGTTTGACTCGGGTACAAATTCACAAAAAGACCCTTAGGTTGCATTTTGGCGAGAGTTACGCTTTAAGACCGGCTTTTATTTTCTAATTTTATAACTCCTTCTAAAAATCTCTTTCGCTTTTGGGGTTCTACGCTCTGATTGGACTGCAAGCTGGCGACACTGAACCAGAATAAGGGGATGCTGACCAGCTCCACTCCGATGACTCCGGCTCCGATCACGATCATCTCCTCGGGGACTTTTTTCAGGGACAGAGCTCCTGTTGACGACACAATTGTATCCTCATCAATCTAGAAAAGAAAAAAAAGGGAAAAACTTTCAAGGCTGTAAAGATGTTTTAACACAGTTACACATTTCATATTTACATATTTAACTTTAATCTGTGAGAAACTGAAGGATTAAGTGTTCCTTTATGTGTTCCTAAATGATTTTAGAGACATGTGGTTCTCACAGGACAGCAACGCTACAAACATGATGATCTAGATCACATGTGTCAAACTCGAGGCCCGCGGGCCAAATCCGGCCCGTTGCAGATTTAGATCCGGCCCGTATATCAATTTGGGGTCACAATCAATTTTGGCACCGCCTAGTTGTGCGCCAAAACCAAAAACACAGGAAAGTGTTTTCTTTAAACTGCAATTACCTGACATTCAAAGCAGAATGTCAGATTTGCCGACTCTGAGACTCAGAAATTCCCCCAGAAGCAGAGAGAGAGAGAGTTTTGATATTAAGGCTGAGACAAATTGTTGTTAAAAAAAAAAAAAAAAAAAAAAAAAAAAAAAATGCTAAGGAACTCTTGATGACCTCTGTAGGGCTTCACGTCAACAAAAATGCGACAAAAAGCGTACAAATTTACAACAAAAAAGTGACAAATGTCTGAGAAAGCCACAAAAAAAGTCAGAAAAAACAACAAAAATGAGGGAAAAAGCTGCCAAAATGTTTTAAAAAAAAGTGACATGCAGTAACAAAAGCATGTCAATAAACTCTACTTGTCTGGCCCTTGGTGCGATTCTCTTTTTCCAGTGTGGCCCCTAGAGAAAATTAGTTTGACACCCGTGATGTAGATCGAGAGAATAAATAAAATAAATAAAGATATATATACAGTACAGGCCAAAAATTTGGACACACCTTCTCATTCAATGTGTTTCCTTTTTATTTTCATGACTATTTACATTGTAGATTCTCACTGAAGGCATCAAAACTATGAATGAACACATATGGAATTATGTACTTAACAAAAAAGTGTGAAATAACTGAAAACATGTCTTATATTTTAGATTCTTCAAAGTAGCCACCCTTTGCTTTTTTTGATAACTCTGCAAACCCTTGGTGTTCTCTCAATGAGCTTCATGAGGTAGTCACCTGAAATGGTTTTACCTTCACAGGTGTGCCTTGTCAGGGTTAATTAGTGGAATTATTTCCCTTATTAATAAAAAAAGCAAAGGGTGGCTACTTTAAAGAATCTAAAATATAAGACATGTTTTCAGTTATTTCACACTTTTTTGTTAAGTACATAATTCCATATGTGTTCATTCATAGTTTTGATGCCTTCAGTGAGAATCTACAATGTAAATAGTCATGAAAATAAAAAGGAAACGCAGTGAATGAGAAGGTGTGTCCAAACTTTTGGCCTGTACTGAATATATATAAAATATGATGCATTGCTATAGATTAAACTACCCAGAGAACATAAAAAAGGAGCACAACCTTGAACATCTACAGAAGTAAAATGCTACATACACAGCAGGAATATTAATGCAGAAACAACCGATAGAAAACTTTTTAATACTTTTTAAAATGCAGGACTTTAATTTGAAGCGGAGTATTTTCCCAGAGTGGTATTATTAGTACTTTTTACTTTGGCTGTAAGGATTCAAACGGAGCCGTACCGGGATCCCTGGGAAGGGCGTGACCTCGGAGCCGGTGGCGATGAGGATGTTCTTGGTGTTGATGACCTGCTCGCTGCCGTCGGCTGCTACGGCCGTCACCTGGTTCTTACCGGTCACCCTCCCGAAACCGCTGACGTGGGTCACCTGAGGGGGGGGTCAGAGTCTTAATAGGACGCTGAGTGAACAGCCGTTAAATTTAAAAAAAGGAGACGAGAGAGTAAACGAGGGCTGACTTTGTTCTGTTTGAATAGATGTGCGATTCCTCCGGTCAGGGCTTTGACAGCTCCGCTCTTCTGAGCCATCATCTTCTCGAGGTTCAACGACAGGCCTGAAACTGAGAGAGAGAGAGAGAGAGAGAGAGAGACAGAGAGAGAGAGAGACAGACAGACAGAGAGAGAGGGAGACAGACAGACAGAGAGAGAGAGAGACAGACAGAGACAGAGAGAGACAGAGAGAGAGACAGAGACAGACAGAGAGAGAGACAGACAGACAGACAGAGACAGAGAGAGACAGAGAGAGAGACAGAGACAGAGAGAGAGAGAGACAGACAGACAGAGAGAGAGAGACAGAGAGAGAGAGAGAGAGACAGACAGACAGAGACAGAGAGAGAGGGAGAGAGAGAATATGACTGAGTTTTAATGTCAAGTTTTGGTTGTGTTTTAACTGATAAAGGGGAAGGTCAGGTAAGGGCTTTCTAGAGCTGGGCGATTATTTTCCTTAAAAAAATCTGCGATTTTTTAATTAAAAAAAACTCGATTTACGATTCGATTTCCCCCCCCCCCACCCCTTCCATTTAAAACAAAATAACTGCGAACTGTAAATATTTAAAAAAATATATATTTATTATATTTAATTAAAGTCCATCAACATAAACAAAATTGCAAAGGCAAACCCTTTCTCTAAGTGAAAAGTCACTGTGCAGTGTGCAACAAAGATTGTTAAACATCCAAATTATTTATACTGTATTTGGACTGAGCTAATAAAAACAACAAAAAATCCTGAGGTAACTCTTAGTTGAACTCAACATGTCAACAGTAACACCATTCGCCATGAAAAATGTAATTGCATTTTAAACATTCTTTGAAAGGAAAATGAGCCAATCAACAACAGCAGGCTTGAGGCAAGTTGGGTGACAGCTCGGCTTCAGACCTCGAACCTCCTGCCGTTCATTCTGGCGTCACTTTGACGGCAAATAACTTTACATCTGAAGCGTTTAAAGACTTTATTTGTCCGTTGTTTATTTCTAAAGAAACACGACAATGTATAAAAGGCTCCATTACCTCGTACCTCACGTTATGCTCTGTAGCAGACAATTTTATAAAAATAGGCTAACGATTGGGTCATAACCACGAGACTTACTGTCACACAGTAGAGGAATTACCGTATAGTACAGGAGAAGCTCACAGGCAGTTTGGACTTCCATTATCTGTTTAGGTTTAATTACTAATGTTAACTAGCATGTTAGTGATCAGTAATTAGCCTGTGTCTATGTTATCTCCTTACATATACCTACACTCTCCGTCTCTGTGAGATTGGGAATGATTGAGATTTCTCTCTCACAGCTACCAGAAGACTTCACACTTTCAGACACGTTGCTCACGTCACATCTACGTCTTCAAGCTCAGTTGGAGGCTGCTCAGTAACACTCAGCCAGCACCGGGAAAGAGACTTCTGATATCCTCCACTGGTCTCAGACCAGAGACACGGGGTCTGGTGGTCCAGTTTATATACTGTCTCTGGTGTTTCCCCCTTTTACTGCCATTTTATACATGGATGTAGATGTTATCAATCGGAAAGCCTCGTCAGTGTCTCTCAGGCTACATTTACATCGCTACGTTTTGGTTAAAAAAAAAGAAGAAATATCTTCTGCTACATTTCCCCCTCTCATTCCCCCTGCTCTGGTGTTTCCCCCTCTCATTCCCCCTGCTCTGGTGTTTCCCCTCTCATTCCCCCTGCTCTGGTGTTTCCCCCTCTCATTCCCCCTGCTCTGGTGTTTCCCTCCTCTCGTTCCCCCTGCTCTGGTGTTTCCCCCTCTCATTCCCCCTGCTCTGGTGTTTCCTCCTCTCATTCCCCCTGCTCTGGTGTTTCCTCCTCTCATTCCCCCTGCTCTGGTGTTTCCCCTCTCATTCCCCCCTGCTCTGGTGTTTCCCCGCTCATTACCCCTGCTCTGGAGTTTCCCCTCTCATTCCCCCTGCTCTGGAGTTTCCCCTCTCATTCCCCCCTGCTCTGGAGTTTCCCCCTCTCATTCCCCCTGCTCTGGATTTTCCCCCTCTCATTCCCCCTGCTCTGGTGTTTGCGAGCCACAAACGGAGACTTTTGGCAACAGACACTAACGCCAGCGTTTCTACTCCTGATTGGCTCTTATCAGTCACAACTTTGACTTAAAGACTTAAAAGCTACTAACGTTACCAGGGCAACTACCATAAGTGGGCAGAGCCTACACGTTGCCTGTTATTTATGCACTGTATACCAGAATGACGATGAGATATTTTGGTTTGGGCGTTTTAGTTTAAACGGAGATTAGTTCTTCTAGTGGAGATAAAAACACTTTGTGTGCACAGAGATCACAGAACGTAAATATATTATGAGCTGACGCGCTGAGCTACACCAATCGTCCCTTTAAAGTCCGGAGAAGTTTCTTACTTTCGATGCCTCTGCTTTCAAAGTCCTTGCCGTGAGCCATGTGGTACAAGTAGGAGTTGTTCAGCAGAGCCTGCAGACACAAAACATCCGTTAACACAGCCGGAGGAAAGTTGTTTCCATATCATATTTCTTATGTTCAACTATGTGTGTGTGCACAACTCTGCAGCTTTGTGAACTTAAACTATACAAAATGCTTTACAGGATATCTTGCCGTTTTAACTATTGAATCCAACAGACATGTTCGACTAAAGCATGATTTATGCTAGGGCTGGTCTCGATTGAAGAAATTCTGAGTCGACTAACACTCATTCAACTGTACCGACTAATCGATTAGTTGATTTAATCGACAGATCTGTAAATCTGAGTTTCTCCGCAAAGAGTCCTGCAAAAAGTACCACTTTAATTCTCGTGTTTACCAGAGATGTGCTCGTACGTTTCTTGGAAATAAGTCAATCAGCATGAAAAAAAAGGCATCAAACATGACTAATGGACTAAAGAAATCTAAGTTGACCAAGACCAAAACGACCGATTAGTCGACTAAGAGGGAGCAGCCCTAATTTATGCGTCTGCGTAAAATCTGCACTGTGGCTACAAACACAAGTACGTGGAGACACGAACCTTCGCCGTAGCCTAATGTGCACCTCTAGAAAAATGTAACTACACTTCGCAAGTCGCTCAGCCGTGGCGTGGTAGCGTTGCGCCCATCCATATGATGCACACTGCACACATAATTTGGGCGATATGAATGTAAGCTGATTGCAGAAGTGACACTGATCTGTGTTTTTGTTTATTATTTTTAAAGAAGTGGCAGAGCAGGTTCCGAAAAGCAAATCCAGTGTGGCAGCGTTTACGTTTTTATGATGTAAATTGAGGGAGCACAAGCAGTATCGGCTCCAAATATCGGCTCAAGAAAATCAGCAGCCCGTATCGGCTAAAAAAAAAAAGCGGTATCGGCACTTAAAAATCCATATTGGTTGATCCCTAGAAGATAATCACCATCACTCTCTCACTCTACCACACCCACACACACACTTCAGGTCCCTTACGTAGGCTACGGCAAAAGCTCCGTGTAGATCCCTCTGCAGGTCTCTCAGGACCATAAATCACGCTTTAAACTGCGGCTCAAACTACCGATGAAATATTTACCTTGGAGGGGATGCAGCCGACGTTCAGACAGGTCCCACCCAGCGAGGCATTTTTCTCAACACACACTGTCTGTCGAAGGAAAACAGGAGATTGTGAGAAAACCTGCATTATTTACATAATTAAAACTTAATGTGAATAAGAGGTTTTTCCATCAGCTGGGATCAAGAGGGAAAAAAATGGGCCAGGTCAAGTTTTTCCAGAAAGAGATACACACCAGATGTTAAGCTGCCCAATTGGTGGTGATGACGCAGTGGATTTGACACATCGCTTTTGTGTGGGAGACCCGGGTTCGATTCCCACTGACATACATCAACCAATGTGTCCCTGAGCAAGACACTTAACCCCTAGTTGCTGCAGAGCAACAATTGCTTAGCAATTGTAAGTCGCTTTGGATAAAAGCGTCAGCTAAATGACATTTAATGTAATTAGAAATTAGAAGAAAGAATTTGTTACACAGAAACACAGATTTCTGTAGCTGTTTACTATCAGCGTGTGCAATATATCCTGCTGTTTGCAGACATACTGTACGTGATTAATAACAAATGTTTATTGTGAGCTACAGTTTACAATGTCATTTATTTAAATAAATTAAGTTTCCAGCGACCACATAGCACATTAACAACTGTCAAGCAACAAGGGGGTGATTTTGTAATGCCCAATAGTAAGGAAAGTGTTGTTGCTTTTGAGAACCGAAAAGGTCCCATGACCTCATTTTATGAGGATTTTTTTTTAACATTAATATGCGTTCCCCCCAGCCTGCCTACGGTCCCCCAGTGGCTAGAAATGGTGATAGGTGTAAACCGAGCCCTGAGTATCCTGCTCGGCCTTTGAGAAAATGAAAGCTCAGATGGACCAATCAGGAATCTTCTCCTTATGAGGTCATAAGGAGCAAGGTTACCTCCCCTTTCTCTGCTTTGCCCACCCAGAGAATTAGGCCCACCCATGAGAGAGAGAGAGAGAGAGAGAGAGAGAGAGAGAGAGAGACATCATGGCTTTCAAACGAGCAAAGTGGCAGTTGGTCAAGGCCACACCCCCACCCTCCACCTTGCCCCCCCCTCTTCTCCTCAATAGCTTCAGACACAGAAATGGTACATCCTAAGGAAAGCTCATTGTGGGACTGGGTCTAGTGGCTGTAATTCTGCACCAAGGCTGAATTTCGGGAAAGAGACTTCAGATACAGTATTAAGGGACCACTAAGGTCTATATAAAAGAGACTTTAGATACAGTATTAGAGGACCACTAAGGTCTATATAAAAGAGACTTTAGATACAGTATTAGAGGACCACTAAGGTCTATATAAAAGAGACTTTAGATACAGTATTAGAGGACCACTAAGGTCTATATAAAAGAGACTTTAGATACAGTATTAGGGGACCACTAAGGTCTATATAAAAGAGACTTTAGATACAGTATTATGGGACCACTAAGGTCTATATAAAAGAGACTTCAGATACAGTATTAGAGGACCACTAAGGTCTATATAAAAGAGACTTTAGATACAGTATTATGGGACCACTAAGGTCTATATAAAAAGAGACTTTAGATACAGTATTATGGGACCACTAAGGTCTATATAAAAGAGACTTCAGATACAGTATTAGGGGACCACTAAGGCCTATATAAAAGAGACTTTAGATACAGTATTAGAGGACCACTAAGGTCTATATAAAAGAGACTTTAGATACAGTATTATGGGACCACTAAGGTCTATATAAAAGAGACTTTAGATACAGTATTAGGGGACCACTAAGGTCTATATAAAAGAGACTTCAGATACAGTATTAGGGGACCACTAAGGCCTATATAAAAGAGACTTTAGATACAGTATTAGGGGACCACTAAGGCCTATATAAAAGAGACTTTAGATACAGTATTAGGGGACCACTAAGGTCTATATAAAAGAGACTTCAGATACAGTATTAGGGGACCACTAAGGCCTATATAAAAGAGACTTCAGATACAGTATTAGGGGACCCCTAAGGTCTATATAAAAGAGACTTCAGATACAGTATTAGGGGACCACTAAGGCCTATATAAAAGAGACTTCAGATACAGTATTATGGGGACCACTAAGGTCTATATAAAAGAGACTTTAGATACAGTATTAGGGGACCACTAAGGTCTATATAAAAGAGACTTCAGATACAGTATTAGGGGACCACTAAGGCCTATATAAAAGAGACTTCAGATACAGTATTAGGGGACCCCTAAGGTCTATATAAAAGCAGAATGTCAGAGGACCTTTAATAGCATGACGGAGAATACTTATGGAATAGAAATCATCTACACCTCCAAAAGCCTCCACATGGCTTTCTGATATTACGATGTTTCTAAAAATAGAAAAAAAAAATCAAATACTCTCTTAGAGGATCAACCAGAAAATTCTACAAAACTTGGGACCCTTTACTGGCTAACTTTGAAAGACTTACTACACTTGCCTCTTAATTACTGCTAAGAGTTGTAAAGCACAATGATTACATTATTTGCTATCACGAGTAATAGAAGAATTGTGTTTTTTTGTTTCTTTATCTGTCCTTTCCTCGGCATAAGGGTTTGTCGTGGGTGAGATGGGGTTAATAGAAAGATGTCTTGTTAGAATTGACAATGTAATGTTGCGATGTATATTGTACCTTCTCTAAAACAATAAAAATACAGGGGCAGAGACATTTTTTGAACTATTAAAATAGTATTTTTTTCCCAATGTGATGACGTTTATCATCTAATTCTGGCAAAAGCAGATATCCCCCAACGGGTTTGTTTTTCCTCGTTGAAGGCAGCTTACCTTGAAGCCCAGCTGTGCGGCTTTGATGGCAGCGACGTAGCCGCCCGGACCGGAGCCCACCACCGTGACGTCTGCATCGACTACAGAGAGGTAACACAAGAAACCTTTAGCACGAGTTTACAACAAGCAGCTCAGAGCACAGAGACACTGGAGAGACTTTACCCCCCGCCGAGGAAGCTCTGAGGCCCAGAGAACAAACAGCACAGAGTCACCTTCTACGTTTACATTGCTACGTTTTAGAGTTTTGAGCCAAAAGCGATCGTTGTGCACACAAGCTCCTGAGCGGAGCTGGAAACGCAGCACTAAAAAAAGGCACAAGTGTATGAAATTGTTAACACCTTTAAGTTCTTAGGCATCCACATCTCAGACTCCCTTTCATGGTCCTTCCATATGAGCTGTGCCACTAAGAAGGCACATCAGAGGCTTTATTTTTTGCGGTGTCTTACGAAATACAGTCTCTTAACCTTCTACCGCTGTACAATTGAGAGTATACTGACATGTAATATTGTAGTGTGGTTTGGCAGGGCTACTTCACATGACCTTAAAGCGCAACTCTCGCCAAAATGCAACCTAGGGTCTTTTTGTGAATGTACCTGAGTGAAACTTCGGCTTAAAAGTATATTTTGGACGGAAACGGTACTTTTAAGATTTACCGTATTCTTGTTTTTCAGTCAAATGGCCTTTTGAATGTGAGTGCTTGGGGGCACTACTACGATAGCATCAAAATCACTATTTTTAAAGCACTAAGAAGGCTCGACACAACATGAGACTTTGCTCCAAGTATCGCCAGGGGCTCTACACATGGACACAGCATGGAGAACATGGTGTGTGTTCAGAGTTCACTAAAAAAGAAAGGTTTTAACAACTCACTGTAGCTGTTGGTGTTTCCGCTCGCCCTCCATCTCGCCAACGTAACAGGGAGGAGAGTAAAGATGAAAGCTCCTAAAGCTTAATTCCAGATAAATGCACGGATAATTTGTCGTTTTGTCGTTAGTAAAAAACAATATTGGCCTTGCAGTTGAAAAAGGAGCCTCATATAAGAATGACATTTCCTCCAATGGAATCCGTTCATTCGCACTCAGAGATCGACTCTCAAAAGTTTGACTCTAGTACATTCAGAAAAAGACCCCAGGTTGCATTTTGGCCAGAGTTGCGCATTAACGGGCCGGCTACCATGCACGCGTAACGAATACCGAACGGATATTCCAAAGCTACGCCTCCACTATAATCAATGAAACCGGCGACACCGGACACGAAAGCAACATTTGTGGTGCATCTGCTCCGGAGATCCGCTCTACCAGCGTAAAAAACAGACAGTCTTCTATTATTGTAGTATAATTATAAAAGTATTTACACAGAAATGGATCATAAAGTGTCTATATTTCTTTAAAATTAAACTACCGGTATACAGGAAATTGTCAGTGAGCGGATTACCAGTTTGGTTTTGAGAGTTTCTGTTTTTATTTCTTGTTTCCCCGTCACCTGCGTCCTCTGATAACAGCTGACAGGAGATTGACGTTTAGCGCTGGACGATATATCGATATTATATCGTGATATGAGACTAGATATCGTCTTAGATTTTGGATATCTTAATATCGTACGTGTTGTCTTTTCCTGGTTTTAAAGGCTGCATTACAGTGAAGTTACGATGTTTTGTGAACACACCTGACTGTTGAAACTGTTGTATTATTTGCCTTTTCCCCCACTTACCAGTCCCTCCAGAAATACGCGATTATGCGATGGCATAATTCAATGCATAATCAGTGAAAGTCCGCATATTTATGCAGGGACCGCATTTTTTCAAATATGCCGCACTTTCGCCGCATAAATTGCCGATTTCCGCGCAAAATATGCGGTGCTTGCATGATTTCATAATCTCCTCACTTTCGTTGCAAAAAAGTCGCATGTATTTTAGTAGAGATGGTCCGATACCGATAATACCACCTAAAACGCTGGTATCGGTAAGTACTGGAGTTTATGCACCAATCCGATACCACGTAATAAAGCACTAAAGAAAATCTACGTTAAAGTAGTTTTTTATGTTCTTTTTCCGTTATAACTGACTGTCAAACTGGAAAATAAAAGAAAGTTCTGGGGCATTCATGGTTTGTGTTTGTTCATGTTTCACAAAGAGTTTAACCTGAGCCAGACAGACAACAAAGATAGAAATCATATCCCATCCATACAGAGATAGTAGTATACAGCTGTTATACATCATATCACATCCATACAGAGATAGTAGTATACAGCTGTTTAAACATAATAAAATATATGACACACTGGTATTGGATCGGTACTCGGTATCGGCAGATACGCAAGTTCAGGTATCGGAATCGGGAAGCAAAAAATGGTATCGGACCATCTCTATATTTTAGCAGAAAGTTGAAAAATGTTGCGTTTACTTCACACACGAGCACCCATTTTCTCCTGTTGCCATGGGAACGTTATGAAGTGATGTAATTACGCGACGTGAACATCATTGAAAAGCAGGATGTTGGGGAGAAGAAAAAAAAAAAAAAAAAAAAAAAAATCGCATTTTTTAAGAAAAAGTGCAACATAATCAACGATTTTTGCCCGCAACAATCACAAAAAAACTCCGCATTTTTCTGTAAGGACTGACTTAGTCATTATATCCACATTACTGATGATTATTTATCTTAAATCTCATTGTGTAAATATTTATTGAAAGCGCCAATAGTCAACACTACAATACCGTTGTGGTATCGATATCGAGGTATTTGGTCAAAAATATTGTGATATTTGATTTTCTCCATATTGCCCAGCCCTAACTGCAGCTCTGTGCCGGCTCCAAAAGGTTTTGAATATCAACCCTGAGACAAAGTCTGCTGAGAAAGAGTTTCAACGAGGCTTTTATTGTGAAATAACGACAGGAAATAATAATAATAATAATAATAATCATTATTATTATATAGGTCACAGTCACTGCCAGTAGCTCAGTGGAGAATGGTTAATAGTTGAAAACAAGGTTTGAAGAGATGTCCAACTCCGTTCTTATAAATATTTTAACCCTTGTGTTGTCTTCCCGATGACCATGCAACTTTTTGATTTTCTGGGTCCAACTTTGTCACTTTTTGAGACGTTTTTGTCGAATTTTTATGCGCTTCCCCGACATTTAAGCTTTTTCCATCATTTTGTCACCTTTTTACATTTTCTTTTATCATTTCAAATGCTATAAAATTTTATAAAAACAACCAAATCCAATGAAAGTAGTGAACTGATCATTCACTTAACTTGTGAAGATCGTTATACGGAACTATCCACGTTATTTTTTTGAAAAAAACCCAAATTTCTTATAGAGAAACCTTTTGAAAATGGGTCAAATTTGACACGAGGACACCAGGAGGGTTAAGGTGCAGTGTTCGTGACTGACTGGGGAATTTTGTAGTCCTAATTTCCTGTCATCTCTCTGCTGCAGACCAATAAAAAGGCATTAAAAACACACCCCCAAAAAATAAATACACCATATATCAAACTCTCCTACATCGGCCGACATCGATTCTTTTCCACATTTTCATATTAATATCTTAAACTTTCTCAATGAGGTTTATGTTTTAAGTCAAATTTAGCATTTGTCACATTTGATTCTCAGCATAATTAGTGCCGTATAGGGATATAGCTGTTTTTAAGTTTTAAAAAAGTCGTCTTACTGGCTGCTTTGTCGGCGTAGGTTCTGACGGACAGCGCTGAAGCTCCGTGCAGTTTGCAGGGCAGGTGGTGGCTCCGCTGTGAGGCAAATCAAAACAAGACCGTCAAACACAGATTAGATTTAGGGAAACTGGCACGTTGCTTTGTTAACAGAAAGAAAGAATGAATGGAAGAAAGGGGGAAGAGGAAACCGAAGAATGGAAGAAGGAAAGTAAATGGACGTAAGAAACAGAAAGAGGGAAAGTTTAGGAGGAAGAATTGGAAAAAAAAATAGGTTTGAAGGCAGTAAGAAAGATAGGAAAGTAAATAGGGGAGGAAAGAGAGGGATGATGGGGGGGACAAATGAATGGAAGAAGTCCTGCCTGCCCTGTCACTGCAAGCCTCTCATGCTTATACATCTCTCAGTACATTCATGTGCATTTTTTATTTAGCATCTTTTGTTTTAGTGTCCATATTATTCATGTAGATTTGTTATTTTATAATCCTGTTTATGATGTATGTGTACGCTGTGTGATGTCTTTAAGCCAGTGGGACCTGGAATGTTTCCTTGGGAATCAATAAAGTATCTATCTATCTATCTATCTATCTATCTATCTATCTATGAGATGAAAGATGGGACAAAATAAAGTAAAAAAAAGACACACAGGAGAGACGAGTGAATTTTTCTGCTGGAACAGTGAAAGTGGCCGTTGTGTTTTTTGGGGGGATTTAACCAGAAAACAAAAAAAAAGTTTTAAGGACCAGAGTCTGTTTCCAACGGAGGACTTAATGTACGGTCTCTACGGTATCTATAGCAACTGTTAGCTCTTTCATCTGTCAGAGCTGCGCATCAAACCTCAAACTCTGCATTAGCCTTTCAAGCTACGCAGGCTGCTCACGCGCTGGCTAGTTGTCAAGCAAACATGTTTAAATATGTGATATTAAAGACTAGCTATATAACCGTGAATACACTTCTCCAAAGAGAAAGTAGCGTGTTATTTGGCTCATGAATCTGTGAGACGACACGGCCGTAAGTGGCTGAGCCTCTGACATAACCACACTCAGTGTTAGCATTAGCTAACCACTGCTAACTAGCTTAGCATGCTAACATGCATCGTAGGGAGAGAGAGCTATCAACTGTAACGTTGACTAACGAGTTAATATTTTGTCAAGCGTTACAAGAAACCATTACACTTAGCATACAAATATCACGCAATGCTCAACTTAACTCAAAAAGTTAACTTATAGACGAAGTAGCAAACATTAACTTAGCTACGTTAAGGTTACCCTTTTCCATGATGCGTACCAATATCCAACAACAAAAGTCGCAATTTTATTTAAATGTGGGGTTTTATTTCGCGCCGAATTAATAAGACTGAGTTAATAAATTAGACAATGTATCAACGACATGTCAAAAGGACATATTTATTTCGCCAATAACCACAACAACTTAGAATGGCACTTTTTTCCAGTGAAGTCTGGCGTTATGTTTCTCTCTGTACGAGTTCTCCGGAGATGTTAGCTGACATGCTAGCCAGGCCCGGGCCAAAAGTCTAAAACTACCAGTTTCCCCAGGACCAACAGCCCAGTGGGCCCAGTCAGAAGCAGCTCCGGACAACATATGCTGGTTAGTATATTAATAATATCCGTCCTTACCGTTGCCAAGGAGCGGTATAACTGCGTCCAGCTCTGCATTTTGTCTATGTCCCCTTACCGGATCTGTAACCTACAGTAGCCCGATCAGCCAAGGACTCCTGTCATTGCGCATGCGCAGTAACAGTCGACGAAAACACGCCCTAAGTCGCGTCTATTTGACGTCCATGATTTCGAAAGCTGAAAAACAGTTGAAACCATAGACAGTAAAAGGTTGAAACCAGTCATAGTGAATACTTCCAAAAACACCTATGTGCTTTTATTACTGAGAATATTTATGAGAGTCTCGTTTTAGAGGAATATGTTGTTTGGTCTGAAGTAATTTGCTCTTGATATACAGTATATGTCCCTGTAAGACTAAAAACACAAACTTAACTGCATTATTCATGTAATAAAAGTTAGATAAGCAATTATTTTCGATATATTTTTGCACAGAGTGGAGGAGAGAAAAGGTGAATTATAAGCTTTTGCAAAAATTTGTCATATGTGACAAAATTATGAAAAAACATCCTTTTGTAGGAAATATAATGAAGGAAATAAAGAAAGAAGAAAGGTCAAAGGGAAGCCTGTTAATATACAGGAGGTCCACATTATAAATGAAAGACCGACTATGGCGGCACACAAACCAGACAAAGGTGAGTGCAGTGAGCCAGGTAAAGCTGGAAAATAAATCTAAGGAGTCCTGCAAAATACTTAAATTACATCAATTACAGAATTGCAGAAACCTTTTATACACCAGAAAGAAATAGATTTATTGCCAGTTAAGTAGCACTTATTAGGAATTTGCTCTGGTAGATGGTGCATACATAAAAAAATATTATAAAAAAAACCACACACAATATATATATATATATATATATATATATATATATATATATATATATATATATATATACACACATACATACATATATATATATATACATACATACATACATATATATACATATATATATATATATATACACATACATACATACACGCGCACACACACACACACACACAAGAGATGGGAAATATATAGATATATTGATATCGTAATATGAGCGCAGATTTCGTCTTAGATGTTGGATATCGTAATATGACATAAGTGTTGTCTTTTCCTGGTTTTAAAAGCTGCATTACAGTAAAGTGATGTACTTTACTGAACTTACAGACTGTTGTAACTGTTCTATTATTTGCCTTTTACCCACTTAGTCATTATATCCACATTACTGATGATTATTTAAAATCTCACTGTTTAAATATTTTATTAATGCACCAATAGTCAACACTACAATATCGTTGCGGTATCGATATCAAGGTATTTGGTCAAAAATATCGTGATATTTGATTTTCTCCATATCGCCCAGCCCTAATATACACATAAATATACATATATAAAAATACATACACACACACACACACACACACACACACACCTATTTAACATTAAGAAGGAAAAAAAAAGAGGCTGTGTGGTTAGTGCAGGATTATGTACCAAAATGTAGAGGGATGTGCAAAAAGTTCAAAAAGGACAGAATGTGCAGAGGACAGGATGTAGGGTTACAGATCATGTTCTTTTGTATAACAAATCAAAAAATAATGTCATAAATAAAAGAAGTGACAATGTACAACTACCTCGGTGATGGGGCAACTCGTCACAAATGCACATTCTCTACTTAACTATGTATAACCCCATATTAAAAGAGATGAAAATTAATGTTTAATTTGATAGGGAAAATGACTGATTGTGAAGTACTGATTCCGAGAAACTGAAGGACTAAGATACCCCTAATAACTAAATGTTACCATGTTAAGTAATAAGTTTATGGAAGAGGATTTGGGCTAATGTGAAGAATGAAATTTGAGTTCTTGAGTTTAAAATTCAGGCTTTTTTCTCAGAATTCAGAGTTAAAACTTTGCAGTTTTTTTTTTTTAAAAAACATTGAAAGTCAGACTTTCATTTTTCACATGTGGCTCTAATCCTTTTACATATGCAACACCGCCCGAAAATGAAGTGTTTTATGGTTTTCAGTTCAGCTAGAGAAGCTATCTGGAGAAAATATCACCCGAAGAATCCTGTTGTAGAAATTTGAAATTCTTTATTGCAAGAAAAGGTACACACAGAACAGTAGGTAAGGGATAATGTAGAGAGAGGCGGTTGTTATAGGGTCGTCACGTCAGTATTTTAAAGGTCCCATGACCTCATTTTATGAGGATTTTTTTTTTAACATTAATATGCGTTCCCCCCAGCCTGCCTATGGTCCCCCAGTGGCTAGAAATGGTGATAGGTGTAAACCGAGCCCTGGGTATCCTGCTCTGCCTTTGAGAAAATGAAAGCTCAGATGGACCAATCAGGAATCTTCTCCTTATGAGGTCATAAGGAGCAAGGTTACCTCCCCTTTCTCTGCTTTGCCCACCCAGACAATTTGGGAAAGATACTTCAGATACAGTATTAGGGGACCACTAAGGTCTATATAAAAGAGACTTCAGATACAGTATTAGGGGACCACTAAGGTCTATATAAAAGAGACTTCAGATACTTCAGGATACATATAAAAGAGATTCAGATACAGGGGGACCACTAAGGTCTATATAAAAGAGACTTCAGATACAGTATTAGGGGACCACTAAGGTCTATATAAAAGAGACTTCAGATACAATATTAGGGGACCAATAAGGTCTATATAAAAGAGACTTCAGATACAGTATATAAAAGGGTACCACTAAGGTCTATATAAAAGAGACTTCAGATACAGTATTAGGGGACCACTAAGGTCTATATAAAAGAGACTTCAGATACAGTATTAGGGGACCACTAAGGTCTATATAAAAGTGACTTCAGATACAGTATTAGGGGACCACTAAGGTCTATATAAAAGTGACTTCAGATACAGTATTAGGGGACCACTAAGGTCTATATAAAAGAGACTTCAGATACAGTATTAGGGGACCACTAAGGCCTGTATAAAAAGCATCCAAAAAGCAGCATGTCATGGGACCTTCAATTCTGCTAGAAATGAATTGGCTGAGCAACTATTTCTACAAAGTGGACCGTAAAGTGTCGTTTCAGACCACTAGGGTCTGCAAATCTTTTATAACAAAACTATAACTTCTCTCCCGTGTGGACAAGCAAGTGCCGTTTCAGAGTTTGCTTCAGTGCAAATCTTTTATCACAAAGTGAACAGTTAAATTGTTTTTCCCCCGTGTGGACGATCAGGTGTCTCTTCAGAGAGCTACGGTCTCGAAACCTTTTTTCACAGAAGAAACAACTGAACGTTTTCTCACCTGTGTGGACAACCAGGTGTTTCCTGAGATGTGTCTTTTGAGCGAATCCTTTATCGCAAACTGAACAAATAAATGGTTTCTCGCCGGTGTGGACGGACATGTGCCGTCTCAGATTTCTAGGGTCTGCGAATGTTTTACTGCAAATCGAACAACTAAATGATTTCCCCCCTGTGTGGGTTGTTATGCGTTGACCCAAAGTGTGACTGAATTCAAAGATATTTCTGCCAAAGCTTCCAGCACATTCAGAGGAGCTAACTGATGTGTTTCCAGTATTACATTCCACACCACTTACAGCTACTTCATTGTTTTGCAGAGAGTTTAAACCTGACTGAGGTTCCCTAGTCTCCTCCCAGTCTGCACTGGCATCAGTCTGAGATTCAGAGGAGTCTGAAGTCTTGTCATGAGTAGCTGGTTGTAAAGGACTATCTGGATCTGAGTTCCTGGCTGGTTCTGGTCCTCCACAGTCCTCTCCATCAGCTCCTGTTCTCTCTGCCTCTCTGTTCTCCTCAGTTTGGCTTTCATGAAGCTGTGAGGACTGAGCTTTCTCTTCATCATCTTCTTCACTCTTCACAGGGACAGAAGTGAACAGGAACTTGATATCAGCCTCCTCCAGCCCTTGAAGCTGCTCTCCCTCCTGACTGGTCCAGAGTTCCTCCTGTTCCTCTTTAATGTGTGGGGGGGGCTCTGGGTCCTCCTGGTCCAGACTGGAGCTCCACTCCTGCTGCTCAGGGGGAACCTCTGCTTTCACCACCGACAGCTGCTGGACATCTGAGGAGAAGAATATTATAAAGAGCATCAGGGCAGGAGGTCATGATGGATGAATGGGTCAAACACCCAGGAGACCGGGGTTTGCATCTCATAAGAAACCTAATTTTACATTTAGCCAAATTATTATGTTCACAACTTAGTTAGGCATCTACCTCAAATCAAATGTCTACTGACTTCTGACATCTATGTTGCAGATGAAGGTGACTCTTGACACCCTGTGGCAACTTCCTCGGCAGAAGTAATAGAGCTTTTACAAAACTCATGATTCAGATTGACGGCAGCTGACCCGTCATGCACCACGCACACACTAATCTCCTGTGAGGTTTTCCAGGAGATTTGCCGATAAATTGCCACTGTGGCACCGCTCAGCTCGGGATGTCCTCCGTTGGTGCCGAACCCAGCAGCAGTGGCAGCAAAAACTGTCCTGTCCTGTTAGTAGTGTCCTGAGGAGTGTCCCGGGACAGTCAGACACTGTCCTGTGACTCCCATGACAGTCAAGGAGTCACGGGACAGTGTCTGGGGGGGTCACAGGTCAGTGTCTGACTGTCCCGGGACACTCCTCAGGATACTACTAACAGGACAGGACAGTTTTTGCTGCCACTTCTTCTCGCAGAACGCTTAATGTGGTTTAATGTACTTAAACAACGATCGCCAAATTTCTCTCTCATATTGCTCCTCATAACGACTGAAAACTGTCCAAAAAATAAAATAAAAAATCGAACCCAAAGTCCAATTCTTATGGACGTTATCTGACATTAAGCCTTTCTGCTTCATTAGAGTATTGTAAGGAAAAGGCTTAACGTGGTTTAATGTACTACAAACAACGCTCAATGATCACCAAATTTCTCTCTCCTATTAAGCCTCATAACGTTCATAATAACTGGACTTTGGGTTCGATGTTTTGACAGTTTTTAGTGGTTACGAGGAGCATTACGGGAGAGAAATTTGGTGATCGTTGATCATTGTTTAAGTACATTAAACCACGTTAAGCCTTTTAGAAGACTGTCCCCAGGTGCCACTCAGAGGAACTCGGCCTTACTGAGAAACAGAGGCCCTGAAAGCTGACCCATAATCGGTCTGATGTCAGTATAACCGGAGTGTGAGCAGAGAGGAGAAGTAAAAGGTTTTGTTACTCTGTATGCAAAATTCTATATTCACAAGATGACATTTTCTAACTCACCTAATTTTAAGTCACTTAGGACGTTGGATGACAAAAAAAGTATTACAATTGTGGAAACTGTAGAGTATTTTTTCCCTGAAACCTCTGACTAACTGTAAATGTATGTCTTCTTGTACTTTTTATTTATTTTATTACGAATTTTAAAGCAATGTACAGTACAGGCCAAAAGTTTGGACACACCTTTTCATTCAATGTGTTTCCTTTTTATTTTCATGACTATTTACATTGTAGATTCTCACTGAAGGCATCAAAACTATGAATGAACACATATGGAATTATGTACTTAACAAAAAAGTGTGAAATAACTGAAAACATGTCTTATATTTTAGATTCCTCAAAGTAGCCACCCTTTGCTTTTTTATTAAATAAGGAAATAATTCCACTAATTAACCCTGACAAAGCACACCTGTGAAGGTAAAACCATTTCAGGTGACTACCTCATGAAGCTCATTGAGAGAACACCAAGGGATTGCAGAGTTATCAAAAAAAGCAAAGGGTCTAAAATATAAGACATGTTTTCACTTATTTCACACTTTTTTGTTAAGTACATAATTCCATATGTGTTCATTCATAGTTTTGATGCCTTCAGTGAGAATCTACAATGTAAATAGTCATGAAAATAAAGAAACACATTGAATGAGGTGTGTCCAAACTTTTGGCCTGTACGGTGTGTGTGTTTTTTTTCATAAAATGAAAATAATAATAAAAAAAAAAAAAAAAAAAAATATATATATATATATATATATATATATATATATATATATATATATATATATATATAGATTTTTTTTTTTTATTAATATTTTCATAAGTTTCTGCACTTGTTGTTCACGTGCTATCATTGCTTACCTGATTTTTGTAAACTACATTGTCAATAAAATAAAAAAGAATAAAAAAAGAATAGAAGTAAAAGGTAACAAACCTGCTCTGTGTAACCGAAGCTGAGGGTTGTAAACAGCGTCCAGTAGTTTCTGTTGTCGCTCGTTCTTCTCTTTTGAACGACAAAGTTCCTCCTCGTACTCTGCTATCGTCCTTTCAAACAGCCCAAATATCTCTTCAGCAGCCGCAGTTAGTCGCTGCTCCACCAACGATCTCAGCATTTGGACTTTAGTCATTTTCACACAACGACAGAAACTTTTCCTCCGAACAAACTCCGTCAGAAAACTCCGTTTGCTCTCCTGTCACCAAATGGCCAAATTCTGTCTCCGTCTATTTGCAGCTACGCTAGCTCCAGTTAGCATTCTCGGCTAACGGAGATGTGCCTACATTTTCCGTGAATATGTACACAAAGTCCATTTGAACAAGTTTATGCAAACATACGGGCTCCGGTGGCTCGCTCCGGTTGTATGTGATGAGCTACGTGACGGTAAGAGCAGGACTCACGCGGAGAAACGGTTTACTACAACAAGGAACTGGGACTCCAGACTCCGCATTGCTCAAGTAGCCACGGTCAATAAAACTGTTTCCGGTACCGCTTCTTCAAAATAAAAGCTCTTCTTCTTCTCATGGCTTTCTGGCACATTGCTGCCTCTCACAGGTCAGTTTAGGTAATATTTCCAGGTATGGTTATTTTCAGAAGGGTAATCCTGTTGCATATATATATAAAAACCATGACTCAGGGTGATTTAGTAAGTGTTTCAATGCAGTGGTTTAGTCTACGTGATACGCAGGTATACACGGTATACCCACTAAGAAAGCTCCAGAATTTCCATTTACCCACTTAAAAATGCCCAATGACACGTAACAACATACTTTGCAATGTAATTTTGATATGTTTTGAATTGTCATATGTGTTTTTCTTCTTCACTGAGGCTAAATAAAGGGATTTCCCCGTAAATTGGTGCATAAAAGTGTATCGTTGATGCTCAAAACTTCCCTGGGGGAGGACACCCTGACCCCCCACTATGAATTGTTTAATAAAATGTTATTTGGAATACCTGAAACTAACCCTCAAGTAGAATTTAAACTTGACAACATAAGTATAGAAAGTATATGAAATAAAACTTCTTGGTGTGATTTTAGACCACAAAACTTCACATAAACCACATCAAAGCCAAACTGGCAAAGACCACAGCAGTTGTTGTGAAAAAGTACAATCAGGATTGTTTTGTCAGGGATAGATTTACTAAACAACAGCCTTGTACCTGGAAAACATTTAAATGAAGAAAAAAGGCAACAAAAAACATAGAAAGAAGGAAGTAAGGCAAGAATAGGTCAAAAATAGCAACAAAACCTTCGAAAAAATTGACAAACTTCAGAAAAGCAATAAAAACTTCGAAAAAAAAAAAACACAGTAGAAAGAAGGAAGGCAAGACTAGGGCGACAACAGTGACAAAAAAATTCCAAAAAAACGACAAACTTTGAAAAAAGTGACAAAAACTTTGAAGAACAAAAAGACTATAGAATAAAGTAAGGAAGAAAGACAAAAAAAGGTCAAAAACTAACTAAAAAAACCTCAAAAAAAGGTGACAAACTTCAAAAACTGCGACAAAAACGTGGAGAAAAAAAGTAAGTAGTAACTACAGCCTTGTAAGTGAAAACATTTTGCAAAAAACTCTTACGTACTAGGGAGGGGCGCATCGATCCTGTGTTTTAGATGACTTACTTAAATTACTATGTGCCGGGACACCCCTGTAGCTGGCGGTGTATTGAGCTGGCCCAGGTCACGTGACAGGAGACGAGCCAATGAGCGTCAACGTGCGACACAGCCCAGGCCAGCCAAGGGGGTAAGCTTCGCTTCAGAACTCGAGCCATCATGGCGCCATTTTGTTGCTAACTGGCCATCACCTCCTGTTAGCATTCCGCTGACCGCCATTTTTTTTTTACGTCACTTGACTGCGAATAACTTTACATCTGAACGTTTAAAGACTCTATTTGTCCGTTGTTTAGTTCCAAAGAAACACGACAATGTATAAAAGGCTCCATTAACTTGTACCTCACGTTATGGCTCCGTAGCAGACGCTTTTGTAAATATAAGCTAACGATTGTGTCATAACCACGAGACTTACTGTCACACAGTAGAGGAATTACCGTATAGTACAGGAGAAGCTCACAGGCAGTTTCGACTTACATGAGCTGTTTAGGTTTAATTACTAATGTTAACTAGCATGTTAGTGATCAATAATTAGCCTGTGTCTATGTTATCTCCTTACATATACCTACACTCTCCGTATCTGTAAGATTGGGAATGATTGAGATTTCTCTCGGCACAGCTACCAGAAGACTTCACACTTTCAGACACGTTGCTCACGTCACATTCTCTCAGTTGGAGGCTGCGCAGTAAAGCAAGAGATCACCGGAAAAGTGCTTCTAATAGCCTTCACTGGTCTCCGTCCAGAGCAACGGGGTCTATTGGTCCATTATATACTGTCTATGAGGCCAGCCCAGCACGGAGCACTACCAAGATTGGTCTTTTTTTCTTTTTTTGAGAAATAAGAAAAGTGAAAATGTGTATGTTTTTGTTCATATTTAATTTATTTCCTCCATATTTGTTATTTATTTATTTTCAATTTTATTATGTATTGACCATAATACATTTTGTATAAATGGTCTGTATTTGTCTTGTGATTTGTCTTAAATGTAATAATATTTTTACTGACAAAAATTGCCAATAAGAAATTAACGGTATCGGTATCCGTATCGATATTGATGAAAATGCAAGAAAAAGTATCGGTATCGTATCGAATCCTAAAAGTGTGGTATCGCCCATCCCTATTACGTACCCCCTGCAGTCCTCCAAAGTAATAGTACCCTAGGGGCACACAAGGCCCGGGTGCCAAATCCAACCCCTCGTAGATTTAGATTTTTTTGGACAATTTTGCTGCCTTTGTCGATGTTTTTGCCACCCCTTAGACCTTTTGGTGCTTTTTAAAGACAAATGTAGCGCTTTTTATAATTTATTTTCTACCTTTTTTCAACATTTTTGTCACTTTTTTCCTCTGATGGCTGAGGATCTTTGTTGCAGACTTTTTTTGGGGCTTTATGAGGCTCAAACTGTAAGTGAGAAAGATAAATGAGTCAACAATACAGTCAAAATATTTGACTTTTTCTCTTAAATAAAAAGCATGTTAATGAACTAAACACGTCTGACTGTCGATGTGATCCTTATTTTCCAGTCTGGCTCTTAGTGAAGTTGAGTTTGACTCCCCCCTGCCCTAGGGGGACACCTACCCCCATTTGAGAAACACTGCTCTACTGGCTTGACCCCTGTGAGTAGACTAAAAAGCAGTGGCAAGCTCTGAGAACAAAGTAACACGAAGACGGTTTAATGAGACACACAAGCATATATATTCTCTAACAATCGCTCCATTCATTTAGTGGAGGTTTAGATAGAAAAGATGGAAGGAAGGATTGTCTCAAGGTTTGTTCACACAAATCGGAAAACAGTGTTGCACTCGTACAAATAAAATATTTACAACAGCAATATTGAATAAATCAAGATAGTTTGGACACACCTTCTCATTCAATGTGTTTCCTTTTTATTTTCATGACTATTTACATTGTAGATTCTCACTGAAGGCATCAAAACTATGAATGAACACATATGGAATAATGTACTTAACAAAAAGTGTGAAATAACTGAAAACATGTCTTATATTTTAGATTCTTCAAAGTAGCCACCATTTGCTTTTTTATTAATAAGGGAAATAATTCCACTAATTAACCCTGACAAGGCACACCTGTGAAGGTAAAACCATTTCAGGTGACTACCTCATGAAGCTCATTGAGAGAACACCAAGGGTTTGCAGAGTTATCAAAAAAAGCAAAGGGTGGCTACTTTGAAGAATCTAAAATATAAGACATGTTTTCAGTTATTTCACACTTTTTTGTTAAGTACATAATTCCATATGTGTTCATTCATAGTTTTGATGCCTTCAGTGAGAATCTACAATGTAAATAGTCATGAAAATAAAAAGGAAACGCATTGAATGAGAAGGTGTGTCCAAACTTTTGGCCAGTACCGTATCTGTTGGACAGTAAATCACTGAATACTGTGTATTATACACTCATACTGCCTTATATAAGTTAACGTGTGGAAACACAAAAAAAACAACACGACTGTCATTATGCAATTACAAATGAGAGCAATCAGAATCATCAATAACGTAGGACAGCACCTGGAAGTAGAGCTTAGCAATTCCAAATTTTGCTGCACAATTCATTGTCTCAGTAAGAATTGCGATTAAAAACATAATTCTCTTTTAGTCAAATTTTAAAAACAATATGTATTTAATAACCCTTGTGTTGTCCTCCCGGGTGAAAATAAACACCTTTTTCCCACTTTTTTTTTTGTATTTTTAATTTTTCAGTTTTTAAAACATGGTTTGTGCCTTGTTGTTTGACGCTTGTTTCAAATACTTATTCTGCTGTTTCTTCTAGGCTTTCAAAGCCTTTATTCAATTTTTTTGCCGCTTTTGTCACTTTTATGTAATTTAAGGAAAAAAAATGTTTTAAACATTTTAATTGCGAAGAGCGCTGAGTTGAACCATCCAGGTTATTTTTGGGCAATTTTGTTGAATGAAACGCACATTTCTGATATAGAAAACTTTTTAAAAAGGGTCAGACTTGACTCGAAGACAACAGGAGGGTTAATAAATATGCCGCTAGCATAGCTTTAGCTCAGTCCAACCAATAGTCACTTATAAAATTACAATTTGGCATATCAAACAAAAGCAACATTACCATCAACAACCATAGCCCCCTTAGGACCTTAGCTAATGTGAGCAAATACGTTTTTATTTACAGATTAGAAAAATAAGAGCACAAATCCCTGTTAGCCTAATGTTAATGAATGATGGACATTTCCGCTACGGCAACGTCATTTATGGTAATGTTGGTAATTTAACAAGGCAGCAGAGTAGATTAAGCTAAAAGGATCGTTTTAGTTTCTGTATCATCCTAAAATCAAACAAACCGAGAGGAGGTGAAACGAACCCAAACCAGGAGATGTGGAGCCTAGGAGAAGGAGAAGGCAGAGACACAACAATGGCTGACACCAGACCCTTCTCAGTTGTAACGGAGAGTGTCTGGGCAAACTTCAGTTGCAGCCCATTGCCAAAAAGGGCGTCACCAACGGACTCCACTAAAGTGCCTCTGGGCGCAATTGGATAGTCCTTCAACCAATCAGACCAATGATCTGGGTGTAAAGCCCGTCGTGTAAAGCCCGCCTCAGGTTATGATTGGTGCCTCGATTTGGAAAAATTTGAAATGGGCTCGAATGGGGCTCTTGGCCAGACGGGACTTGCAGAGCAAATCTCAAATATGCTGGAAGTTCGTCGGGCTTTTCCCAGGCTGCGACAATGAGACGTGACTTGTAGAAGTAGTCTCGGTTGAGGCCTACACAGGTGTCCACCAATTAGCTAACGAACCCTCCCAAACTGCCAGCTGAGTCAGGAAAAGCCAGAGAAGACAAAAACAAAACAAATGGAGGGGTCGTAACACCCCCTCCGTAAGAACGGGGTTCCTCTAAGAACCACAATAACAATCATGAACACTACACCTCTATTTGTCCTTTTCCTTTTTTATTAACACTACACCTTAAAAGTTACGTTCGAAGGCAAGTTGGCTACATGGCCAATACGTTACCTAGTCCCATATAAACACCGCTCTTCTTCTGGTTACATCCTCCAATGCACCTGTCTCCAAGACCCAGCAACCCTGGGTACCACAGAAGCAATTTAAGGCAATGAAAAAGAGGAATAGGGGGTAACTCAGAAAAGAGAACAGTTGTGAAGATGAAATCAAGGATCTAGGGGCGCGCGAGACAGCGCGTCTACAATTACCTTCACCAACCCCCTTTGATATGACGAATATCCAAATTATATGGCTGCAAGAACAACCACCACCTCATCAGTCTCTGGTTGGGATTCTGAAGTAGGGTTGGGCATCGAGAACAGATTTTGGTTATATTTCACATTGAAAAAGCCCTGTAAAACTGCTAACCTCCATTGAATCAAAATAAAAAACTTTCCTCTTATTTGTGAAATAAGTATGTGGCCCGTTTCAACTCCACCTCTCAAAGATTAGGATTTCTAGAATCGATGAGAACCGGAATCTAAAAGGAAGAATCGGCGTTGGAATCAGAATCGTTAATATTCAAACGATGCCCAACCCTATTCTGAATTAGGGCTGAACGATTAATTGCATTTGCGATAATATCGCGATATGTTAAAACGCGATTTCCTAATCGCAAAGGCTGCGATTTGGTCTCGATTTGATGACTAGCGAGAGCTAATCAGTCTGCACTACGCAGAGAAAGCATCGACTTAGCACGCTAACGCTACGCCGTATCTTGAGCTGATCTCTGTCATTCAAACAACTCTGAGTTGAAGTTTAAAACTTTTACAGCCAGTTTAATAAAATGAAGGGTTTTGTTCGGGCTCGAGTCCATACATGCAGTTAATGGATACAGGCAGAACTGAAGGCTCGGTTGGCAACGAGCTAGCTCTGATTAGCGGTTAGCTCCGGTTAGCGGTTAGCTCCGTTATAAAGATATGGGTGGAGGAGCTGCCCCTGAGAGGGGTATCAACCAGACTGATAAATGACGTTCGGGGAGCTTTCACAGCAGCGTGGCCGCGGTGTTTCAAAGGTTTTATTAGTACAGTTAATCTCACGGCAAGACCAGCAGCAGCTAACGTAACGATAGCCTCTCTGAGCTAGTGCTAACGTAACGATAGCCTCTCTGAGCTAGTGCTAACGTAACGATAGCCTCTCTGAGCTAGTGCAGTGTTGACGGTGTTGGCACGCAACTTCACGAGGGGGGGCTGGAGGCAGCTCCTCTCTGTGCACTGTAAAAAAATGTGTGCATGTGTATGTGTATATGTGTGTATATATATATATATATATATATATATATATATATATATATATATATATATATATATATATATATATATATGTATATATGTGTGTGTGTGTGTGTATGTATATGTATGTATGTATGGGTTTTTACTTATTTAAGTCTAGTGTGTAATTGTGTGTTGTTCATACTATACAATGTATTATTCAACAAAGACAAACAATAAATCAGAAGACAAAGAGCTTAAAAAAATAATCGAATATCGAATCGCAATCGCAATATTTGGGGAAAAAAATCGCAATTAGATTATTTTCAAAAATCGTTCAGCCCTATTCTGAATTGGCTCAGCAAACATCTTTGTAACTTGATTCATTTCTGCTGCTCTAACCAACTTGGGCTGCAACAGATCACAATACTCACATAAATCACATCCGGAGTGCGGAGTTCGCTTCCCCGGGGAAGACAAAAGGACTTTCACCCCAGAAAAGCATGTTCCTTGGGAGTGTTTTAATCCACGCCACCTTCTTTTTCCTAAACTTAACTGGTTATTTTGGTGCCTAAATTTAACCGTTAATCGCATGACGCTCACTTTTTGTCGCCTAAACTAACACGTAATGTCTGCCAAAGCAGAGCTGTGGCCGGCGTCATGGCTTTGAGTTCTTCCGCTCCTGCAGTAGCCACGATCGTCTCTATAAACTGCTTTTAACATGCTATGCTCTGCATAGAACATGGCGTTGCCTGTATGATTTCACGGCAGCCCTCCATAGAGATGTGCCAGCCTACTTTAATTAACAGGGACAGTAAAAACATTTCACAGTATTATGGTTAAACTTTGCAATTAATCCGCAATTCACATGCATTCTGAATTGTGAATGTTGGTCCATATGGATCAACTATGGACCAACACGCTTAAACGCTGGAAGTGACTGGTTCTTCCCCCGTGTGGAGAGTCAGGTGTCGTTTCAGATTTCGGTTTTGTGTGAAACTCTTACCACAAAATGAACAACTAAATGGTTTCTCCCCGGTGTGGATAGTCAAGTGTTGTTTTAGATTTTGCTTCAGTGCAAAACTTTTACCACAAACCGAACAACTAAAGGACTTGTCCCCTGTGTGGACAATCAAGTGTTTTTTCAGAGTTTCCTTTTGTGCAAAACTTTTACCGCAAACTGAACAACTAAATGGTTTATCCCCTGTGTGGAGAGTCATGTGTTTTCTCAGATTTCCCTTTTGCGCGAATCTTTTATTACAAAACGGGCAGCTAAATGGTCTCTCCCCTGTGTGGATTCTCATGTGTATAACCAAATTGCCTTTGCTACTGAAAACTAGTTCACACACTGGGCAGGTGAACCGTTTTTCTTCTGAATGAAGTATCATGTGACTCGTTAAGGATGACTTCAGAGGGTATCTTTTACCACAAAAGGAGCAACAAAATGGTTTCACTTCTGTTTCAGAGGAAGAGTCTGAAGTCTTGTCATGAGTAGCTGGTTGTAAAGGATTATCTGGATCTGAGTTCCTGGCTGGTTCTGGTCCTCCCCAGTCCTCTCCATCAGCTCCTGTTCTCTCTGCCTCTCTGTTCTCCTCAGTTTGGCTTTCATGAAGCTGTGAGGACTGAGCTTTCTCTTCATCTTCCTCACTCTTCACAGGGACAGAAGTGAACGGGAACTTGATATCAGCCTCCTCCAGCCCTTGAAGCTGCTCTCCCTCCTGACTGGTCCAGAGTTCCTCCTGTTCCTCTTTAATGTGTGGGGGGGGCTCTGGGTCCTCCTGGTCCAGACTGGAGCTCCACTCCTGCTGCTCAGGGGGAACCCAATCTTTATCCACCGACAGCTGCTGGTCATCTGAGGACAAGATTCAAATACATGCACATATGGAGGTTACACACATACATGCACATTTCACGTTGACAGGGTCTCTTTACATAAAATATGGTATTTTTTTTAGGGATGCACCAAATCTGTGTGGTTTAGACATAATTAATAATTTACCTTAATGACTAACACGCTTTCAATACAGTCAGAGGTTTAACAAACAGTATCAGTCACTCAGCAATGTAAGTTATGTTTCCTGCTGAATCTGACTTTCCCAGCTTTTAAGTTTAAGCTTTTAAGTTTCCCTTAAAATGTCCCTTTAACCGTCGTATGTTTCCTTAATATCTGATGACGCATTTGGGTAATTTTGGAATTTAATACAGTACTAAATATTACATATTGGACATTTAAACAGTAACAGGGGACATTTCAATATATTTTATAATTTAAATACATTTTCCTGATTAGTCAAACACACTTTCACTGACGTAACCATTTCAATGCAGGACTTTTACTCTGCAACAGAGTATTTTAACCGTGTTTTATTAGCACTTTTACTGCAGTAAAGGTTGTGAATACTTCCTCCTCCACTGGTTTCCCAGCAGATTAAATGTATAATAACAATGAAGCTGTACCAACCTGGTCTGTGTAACCGGACTTCATGGTTGAAAACAGCGTCCAGTAGTTTCTGTTGTCGCTCGTTCTTCTCTTTTGAACGACAAAGTTCCTCCTCGTACTCTGCTATCGTCCTTTCAAACAGCCCAAATATCTCTTCAGCAGCCGCAGTTAGTCGCTGCTCCACCAACGATCTCAGTATTTGGACTTTAGACATTTTCACACAACGACAGAAACTTTTCCTTCAGATACAGTCCGTTAAAAATCCGTTAGCTCACTCTGAAGTGCGCTGTGAAGTTACGTTCGGGTCCGTTGACTTCCAGCTAGCAAGCTAACTTCCTTAGCTTCGCAGGACACCAGGAGATAATTCAGACGTTTTCAAATAAAGGGAACATCACAGGGTCCACTCAGACAGGTCTATCTGGACATTATGGGTCCATGAAACATACAGTTTGGTCTCTATCCAATAGTCTCTCCGACCAAGCTACACTGTGTGGCCGAGTTCAGTCTCCGTCTATTTCCAGCTAGCACGCTACGCTAACTTCCGTTAGTATTCTTGGCTAACGGAGAGTCTGAGATAAAACGCCCCGAATATTTACACAAAGTCCACTTGAACAAGTTTATCCAAACATACGGGCTCCGGTGGATCACTCCGGTTGTATCTGATGAGCTACGTGACGGAAAGAGCAGGACTCACGCGGAGAAACGGTTTACAACAACAAAGAACCGGGAACAAACTTCTTCAACCAGACATTGATCAAATTAGCCCCGGTAAGGACAACTACTTCCGGCACCCCTTCAAAATAAAGGTTATCAAACTTTTATCATGTCCATATTGCTTTTCAATGTTTTTTTTCACATAGGTTAGAATAGTACTGGATTATTACTGATACCGTAACACGTAAGAAGCGTGATGTTAGTTTAATCTGTATAAATTGTGTTGAAGCACATCACAATGCTGGAGTTTAACTTATAAATGTAATGACAAAAAGCACTAGCTAGATATAAAAATAGTACCTGTCTCAAAGCCCCCTATTCTCGGGGAACTATCAACTATCAAATCTGTTTTCATGCTAATCGAATGTGTCTCTAGCTTGAAACAAGCTAGCGCAAACAGGTGATTAGCTTCTAACGCTAGCTTTCGGGGCAGAGGGTAAATCGCTATTTCTACACCACTAACAAGGCTCAAAATAGCACCACACTTCCACGCTAGCATAATGAGGGTCCCTACATGTAAACCGAAGCATTTAGAACTTTGTAAGTGTACAGACAGTTTATTAAAAAGATAGTTTACAAAGATAGTAGCGTTCATGTATACGCGCGGGCTCCATCTTGGAAAACAGTCATGACCAGTCGAACAACGAACTGTGTGTAACCAGTAACAGAGCTCAAACACGGCGTTCATGGTTCGACTGGTCATGACTGTTTTCCAAGATGGCGCCTGCCTGTATACAAGCACCAACCAAAGGGGTGAGCTTCGCTTCAGAACGCGAACCTCCGATGGCGCCATTTTGTTGCTACAAAGGGATCACCTCCCGTTAGCATTCCACTGACCGCCTTTTTTTTTTTAAGTCACTTGACGGCGAATAACTTTACATCTGAAGCGTTTAAAGACTCTTTTTGTCCGTTGTTTATTTCTAAAGAAATACGACAATGTATAAAAGGCTCCATTACCTTGTACCTCACGTTATGGCTCCGTAGCAGAACGCTTTTATAACAATAGGCTAACGATTGGGTCATAACCACGAGACTTACTGTCACACAGTAGAGGAATTACCGTATAGTACAGGAGAAGCTCACAGGCAGTTTCGACTCACATTAGCTGTTTAGGTTTAATCACTAATGTTAACTATCATGTTAGTGATCAGTAATTAGCCTGTATCTATGTTATCTCCTTACATATACCTACACTCTCCGTCTCTGTAAGATTGGGAATGATTGAGATTTCTCTCTCACAGCTACCAGAAGACTTCACACTTTCAGACACGTTGCTCACGTCACATCTACGTCTTCAAGCTCAGATGGAGGCTGCTCAGTAAAGCAAGAGATCACCGGAAAAGAGCTTCTAATATTCTTCACTGGTCCATTATATACTGTCTATGGCACCAACAGGGCTTACGCATGGTCTTAAAAGAGAATTCTGGCCATTTTTTTCATTAATCTTGATCGCTATAAATATGCGTGTACTTTTGTTTGAAAAAAAACAACCCAAATCGGTGCAGGCAACAGGCAGTAGCAGCAGCTACGTGTACAAGCTTCCACTGAGCTAAAACGGCAGTTGTCAGGGCAAGTTTTACAGCTCACAAAAACAGACACAAAATCTCATTAAAATGTCTGTGCAACATGAACAGGGCCCTTACATGACAAAAAGATGCGTTTTCAACTCAGACATTGTTTTAATTCACCCACCCTGTCTTGATTCTGCTGGTAGCTAGTAGGGCTGTTGGAACGAATGCCGAAATTTGAATAGTTCAATACTATTTGAATGCTGAAATTACTATTCGAATGTGACCCTTTTTATAAATATGTTGGCAAACGTTAGCTAATCTCCTTCTTCTCGCCTCGGACTACCCGCATGTGTCACTCATGTCACGTCTTATGAACAATAACTTAGTGGGAGTGAGAAACAGGCATTGTGAGGTCCAATTTAACGTTAGTACATTACGGAGCTAACGTTACGTAGTGAGTAACGTTAGTAGACAGGGGAGTAATAGGCTGCGGCTGGAAATTGTAAGAATGACGGGAAATAGTTTTAACATGACTTTAAAATCGACTTCCACCGAGCCAAAGTGCTTACGTTAACATTAGTTAGCTCCTTCTTGTTTTCTAACTGCGTCGCGAGGTATAGTAATGTTAGCGTAAGCGTAGCTGGGAGCTGGAGAAAGCTAAAGTTAACGTTAGCTGCCCTACAGCTGTCAGAGTTAGCTTTGACTTCATATATGACCTTCTAATATCTGTATTCTCAGTAACGTGACAATCTGCAAGAAACAGGTTGCTTATAAATCATTAAAACAGTAGTGACAGCACCGTTTGGCTTAGTAATTAATGCCGTTAGCATTGTTTGTCTAACATGTCATTGTGCTAACCGAGCACAGTTAGCCTTTACAACAGAGCCGCTTCACTACACTTGTTGATAATGTTTCATTACAGAGTTCTCTGTTGACTTGTGTTTGTTGCTGTGTGTGGTGGAAAATAAATGTAAACAAAGTTGCGTGCAGGTCCCCACAAGGACAGGCTGATGTTGGAAGCCCCTCTAGTGGACGGAATGTGTAACAACAGCCACATGCTTGTAATGCCATCGACAATGCCTAAGCCTAAGTAGTGTAGTACATATTATTTTACAGGCTGCAATTGAGCATTCAATATTCAAATATTTTTAAAAAATTAAAAAAGCAAAGAGCACAGGATGCATCCCTGAGGGCAGAGCGCATAATGTGAAGGAGATGCCAGGCCTGACCAGAGATAAGAAGAAAAGCTACTGATTGCATGAACCGAATAACTAACTTGATTCCCAACTCCTTTAAAAAGACACTGTTGAGAACACTCTTCAGTCATTTTCTGTACTTATGCTGAAGTGCTGTAAACTGACTCTACTTGCTGCAAGTTAAACTTTTAAGAGAACTCCAGTGATTTTGTCCATTCTTTGATAAATAATTATCATAACTGTACACAATCTATAAACACATTTTGTTTTTCAGGACAAACTGGACTATTAGAATATTTGTGCTGCAGCGAGGTCACTTTAATGTAAAAAAAAAATATATATACATAGATAGATAGATAGATAGTTGTGGGACCATAATGACAAATAAAAAAGTAAAACAGAAATTGAATCTCACAGATATGTATTGATTTCACACACACAGCAATAAAACTCAAGCATATCTGCTGTCTATAACATATCTCCCGTCTTGGGAGTCAAACTGTGAAAAAAATGAACATTGTAACTTATACAGGGTACGAAATATCTACATTTCTTAAAAAAAAGGTCCAGACGCTTCTTCCCCTCATGACATTGACATGCCAATACTCCAAATAGTAATGCCATATTTATTGATATCACACACAGCAATGCTACACATGCATTTGTGTTGTCTAAAACAGATCTCCTAGACAACAGTTTAGTATTGACGATTCAGTGTTTCCTCTATGTGGTATTTTTTTTAGTGGCGGCCCACCATGGCAAAATTTCTGTCGCCGTGGTATCAGAAAGAGGGCAGACGCCTACCGCTGCTCACATTGCAATTTAACAAAAAGTAGAACTATTCAGAGGTTATTGGGCCCGTCCAGTTTAACTCCACATACTATTCTGTTGTGGGAGTTTGTCAGAACGTTAGCTTTCTTCCGAGTCGACTATTAAATGAACAGCTCCACCAAAAACGTCACCGCGGTGGGTCCGTTCTAGTTGGACAACGTTCAACTTGTCAGTTCTGTCAGCTCATCGTCCTGATATCATACATCTGGAAACATTGAAACGGTGAGTCAGTGTAATATAATATAAATTGGAAATAGTCTATAGATGTAGTCATTTGAGTTTTGGTTTCCCTATGAAGAATTTCTTAAAAAAAATGTAAAAAAATTGTTCGGACAGACCTGCCCCCACTGCTAAAAAAATCCTAAAGGAAACACTGCGATCTTTGGTCATATCTAGCTATTGTGCCCAGTTTCTTTCCACTATATAGAATCTTTGTTTCAACAAACCAGCCTTCCAGTGGTTGACAAGACAAGCTAAACAAGCTTTTGATTGGTCAGAATGGTCTGCCAGAGCATCATGGGAAACAATATCGTGGTTATCATCAGAGCTAGCGGCGATCGGCGGAGATAAACAACCGAAAATTCATAAATTATAGACATAAAGTTTATCAATCTTGGATTAACAGTTTGGATCTATTTTATTATTGCAGACCCCGAAAAACTCTGGATTTCCAGGCTAGATACAAAACCTTCTGTAAGGGCTACGAAGACCCCAAAAAAATCAGCAGAACGGGGCGAGTGTTAGCTTTTAGCTGCAGGAAATAGAATTTTTCTACTCATTATGGTTTTAAAATTATTAAGTTATGAATCAATTTTTCGTAAATGATTAGCTCGGGCTGAGAGGGTTAACGAACAGTGACAGTAAAAATGTATTTCACACCATTATTATGGTTAAACTTTGCAATTAGTCCGCGATTCACGTGCATTCTGAATCGTGAGTGTTTATCCATACGGATCAACTATGGTCCACTACACCACTATCACCAACACACTGCTGATTACAACTTTTATCGTTTACGCTGCAAGTAACTGGTTCTTTCCCAGTGTGGACAGTCAAGTGTCTTTTCAGATTTTGGTTTTGTGTGAAACTCTTACCACAAAATGAACAACTAAATGGTTTCTCCCCAGTGTGGATAGTCAAGTGTTGTTTCAGATATTGCTTTAGTGCAAATCGTTGACTACAAAATGAACAACTAAATGATTTCTCCCCTGTGTGGACAATCAAGTGTTGTTTCAGAGTTTCCTTGTGTGCAAATCTTTTACTACACACTGAACAACTAAATGGTTTCTCCCCTGTGTGGACAGTCAAGTGTTTTCTCAGATTTCCCTTTTGTGCAAATCTTTTACTACAAAATGGGCAACTAAATGGTCTCTCCCCTGTGTGGATTCTCATGTGTATAACAAAATTGCCTTTGCTACTGAAAACTAGTTCACACACTGGGCAGGTGAACCGTTTTTCTTCTGAATGAAGTCTCATGTGAGTCGTTAAGGATGACTTCAGAAGGTATCTTTTACCACAAACTGAGCAACAAAATGGTTTCACTCCTGTTTGGACTCCAGAGTGGTTCCACAGAGGTTTCTTGTGGCCAAAGCTTCCAGCACATTCAGAGGAGCTAACTGATGTGTTTCCAGTATTACATTCCAGATCACTTACAGCTACTTCATTGTTTTGCAGAGAGTTTAAACCTGACTGAGGTTCCCTAGTCTCCTCCCAGTCTGCACTGTCATTAGTCTGAGATTCAGAGGAGTCTGAAGTCTTGTCATGAGTAGCTGGTTGTAAAGGATTATCTGGATCTGAGTTCCTGGCTGGTTCTGGTCCTCCACAGTCCTCTCCATCAGCTCCTGTTCTCTCTGCCTCTCTGTTCTCCTCAGTTTGGCTTTCATGAAGCTGTGAGGACTGAGCTTTCTCTTCATCATCTTCCTCACTCTTCACAGGGACAGAAGTGAACAGGAACTTGATATCAGCCTCCTCCAGCCCTTGAAGCTGCTCTCCCTCCTGACTGGTCCAGAGTTCCTCCTGTTCCTCTTTAATGTGTGGGGGGGGCTCTGGGTCCTCCTGGTCCAGACTGGAGCACCACTCCTGCTGCTCAGGGGGAACCCAATCTTTATCCACCGACAGCTGCTGGTCATCTGAGGAGAAGAATCAAATACATGCACATATGGAGGTTACACACATACATACACATGTATTAAATATTAATTAATTAATTTCATGTTGACAGCGTCTCTTTGCATAAGTTATGGTATTTTCATTCATGCATTTTACACAGCAGTCCTAGAGATCTCTCAGTGCCTGCATGTCCCCAGAAACACACAAGGATCACCTCCTAGTCCATCCCAGGAGGCCAACCTGAGCCGGTGAAGGCCCAGGAGTGGTCCAGGTTGGACGAGAACCTGAACGGACGTCTTGAAGTTGCTCAAACAGGGACAGTAGAAAGGAAAATTTACTCGCTGACAGCAATCACCTACAGCTTGGACAAAGAACGCTTTGCGACAATGCCAAAGGAAGATCACAAAGTCAGAGTGGAGAAGCAGCCAAACAGAAGGAAAAAGGAAGATCAAACAACTAAAGGTCGTGACACACCAACCAGACAGCCAGCCGACAGAAAAGGCAGTTGGACTGATCAGTCTCCCTGAGTTGGTCAAAAAAGTGCCTCAGAACACACAAAGAGATGAGACATAATACGTCTCCATAACAGCAGGCGGCACTAATCTGAATTGTCCCCCAAAAATAAAACCGGCATCTGATTGGACCAACGCGTCACGTAGGTCTGGTTTCTCCGGAAATTCAAAGCCAGACGTTCAGAGTACGATCTCATATTTTACAAAAATAGTAAAACACCGAAATGTGTTTCTGAAAACATTTTAAAAAGAGAAATAGGCCGTGCAGTTGCTGAATCTGTCTACATTTCAGAACGACAAAGGTCTGTTTAAAAGATTTTCATCAGATTTTGAGAGACTCTAGTCCCGCTCATCCCGCTCCTTGTTTCCTGGTTAGCTCTCCACCAATCAGATGGGTCATTTGGGTCCGATTGCCGGATGTCCCCACCTTCCGATTCAACATGTCAAATCAACCAAAATGAAGGCCGATGGCACGGAACACACCGAACAGACTTGAGTCACTGACCTCGCCAGACTGTCCGACGGCCGATATCGGCTTGGTGTGTCTCGGCCTTTAGGCAGGAGATTAAATCCCTAAACAAGTGGTTTTTTTTTTTAAAGTCCAGCTTTGAGGAATGAGAAGGGTTCAAATAACTAACGACCAGTTTGAGAGAACAGCTGATCAGAGTAAGAAGAGCTGAGGGGTTAAGACAAAGGCGGAAGAAGAAGGACGCCTCACAAGCCCAGTTTATTAAATATCCATATTGCTTCACCAAATCACTCCTTGGGTAAGCAAACACTGGAACTCTTACAGGCTCTAAACAGGAAGTGGAAGAGTTTGTCAAGGAAACCTTCAGCGACCCATCTAGAGACATTCCTTAGACAACCCTTTTGCCTATTAACAACCTTTGCACCGTCGATAAGCCAGCAAAACTCCTCAGCACAGAAGCTGCATTTAAGATCATCTGCTTCAGGTTCCTGTGGTATAGCCAACAAGGTAAGAAAGGGCCCAAACCTCTCAGAAGGCTTTGAAAGCTTTTTCGGAGGGTTTGGTCTAAGGAGGAGAAAACATTCCCCGCATTGCAGACCTGCCCATCCGAAGTCTGGTAAGGCCCTATACATCGAGCCTCTCAGACAAGGAGGTGGGGAAGACCATCCTTCAGCAGCTGTCAGCAGGCCTGGCCAAGATCTACTCAATCCAGCTATCTGGAAAGTACAAGGTGTGGTGCTTCAGCTTCATCTTGTATCCAAGGGTAATGTGGCCGCTGAAGCCGGCGAGATCACCTCTTCAGCGGTGAGCAGCATGGAAGCCAAAGCCAAATCTTACATCTGGAAATGGCTGGGTCTCCAAAGGGGCCTCTCATCATCAAGCCTGTAAGGATGGAACACACTGCAGTTACCCTTAAAATCAACTTCGCTGGAATATAGGCAAAAGAAGGTAAGGCTGGTGATGGAGCTGAGGAATTCTGCAGATGAGTCTGTAAAGGAGATGCATGCCCATGTGTAGACAGGGAGGAATTGGAAGGCGGAAGAAGAAGTCCAGAAAGCAATGGGCAGGCTGCGACACCAGGAGGTTGTGGGCACAGTCCAAACAGGACGGACCGGGTTGGGATGGAACGACCCATCCATCTTGTGGTCCAGAGCTAGCAAAAAGGAGAGGAGGGACCTTGTTATCACAGAGGTGACAAGGATGACACAAGAAGAGAACAGGGTCAAAGCTGTGGCTCAGGGGCAACAGGGACGATGGACAGCTAGGAAGGGGTACTGAGCCGGGGCTGCACCAGTGGCTGGGAAACAGAGCAAGCCTGTGACCTCTGTGAGACCACCAACACCTCTCTGCAAAACATCCTGGCAAGCTGCAGGACCAGTCTGACACAGGGCAGGTTCAGGTGGAGGCCCGACCAGGTGCTCAGGAGGCTTGCTGAGGTGGTGGAGCAAAAGAGGCAGAAAGCAGGCCGAGGGAACCAGATGGAAACCCAGCAAAGGATCCACTTCCAGAGACAAGAGGAGAGGACAGAAACAACCAGAGGGAGACCAGCACCCTCGCTCTTGTCGGGGATGGAGTGGAAATTGGAGCTCGACCTGGACAGGCACCTCCACTTTCCAAGGGAGATCTGCAGCACCACACTGCAACCAGACATGGTGCTCAGGTCAGCGAGGATTAAATCAGCGCTGCAGGTGGAAATAGATTGTGCCATGCCAGGAAGGGGTGGAGGCAGGCCATGAAAGAAAGATGGAGCACGAAACTCTGTCCTGTGGAGATTGGAACAAGGGGTTTTACGGGGAGCTTAACATTACACCTGCTCTGAGACCTAGGACTACGAGGCAAAGAGCTACAAAAAACATGAGGGAGCTCTCAGAAGAGGTAGAGAAGGTCATGACTGAGGAGGCGTGACAAGATCTGTAGAGCTAGTGGCTCCTGAGGAAGGGTTAGCTGGGGGGGTGTCAGCATAGTCGGGGGGGGGGGGCCTTAAAACCAAGCATTTACTTGAAAAGTAAGGTTTATCCAGAATACACTGCGCAACCGGCAACTATGGCGGCCACATCGATCAGAGAGATAAGTGATTGATTTAAAAGATCACGACTGTCTTGTTTTGTGCTCTATGCTACAGTTATGTACATATATTTGCAACCATGTTCTTAATTGAAACTTTTTTTTGTTAAATCGCTAGTTTGCTACGCCAACGTTAAATTGCTGATTTGATCACATACCCTTCACCATACCTAGAGATTGGCATGGTTTTAGGTCAGTTAGCCTAATAGCTGGTTTGATTTGCATTGAGAGATGAGCTTATGGAAAGTACCCCATGCCAATCTCTAGGTATGGTGAAGGGTATGTGATGATGTGGGGGGTATGGTGAAGGGTATGTGATGATGTGGGGATATGGTGAAGGGTATGTGATGATGTGGGGGTATTTTAATTCCAAAGGCCAAGGGAACTATAACGTTAGTTGTGGAATGTAATAAGTAAGATGTTCAAAGCTATTTTATTCACTTAAACATCGGATGAAGTGTTTATTTTCTCAAATAGAGATGATGCTGAATAATTAATAAATTAGTCATAACAAAAACATTAGGATTACGGATGTATTTTTTCAAAAGTTCGCAATGTTAATGTAATATAATGTTAACGTTACCTAGCTTGTTTAATAGCTTGTTGGATAGTAATTCACCCACTACAACTAACGTTAACACGTTAAGTGTGAACTGATATTAGGGTTAATATTGAAGATCTACAGGTTGTGTTTTGCTCAATGTTAAGTTGCTGATCAGTGGGTTTGCTGCAGTTAAAGATCTGTCCTCTGTCCCAGACGAAACCGAATATTTATGTGGAGGACGCAAGATGATTTTATAATTATAATATGGCCGCGTGGTGAACCGACGCAGTGTTTCCTTTAGTTGGCGGCCCGCCATGGCAAAATTTCTGCCACCACGGTATCTGAAATAGGGCGCACAATGTGGTCGCAGTTGCCTTTTAAATTATCCTGTCGACATAATGCACCCCCCGTTGGCTGCAGTGGGTCAGCAGACAGCTAACGTTAGACCCAGCAGCAGTGGGTCAGACCACTAACGTTAGACCCAGCAGCAGTGGGTCAGACCACTAACGTTAGACCCAGCAGCAGTGGGTCAGACCACTAACGTTAGACCCAGCAGCAGTGGGTCAGCAGACCACTAACGTTAGACCCAGCAGCAGTGGGTCAGCAGACCACTAACATTAGACCCAGCAGCAGTGGGTCAGACCACTAACGTTAGACCCAGCAGCAGTGGGTCAGACCACTAACGTTAGACCCAGCAGCAGTGGGTCAGACCACTAACATTAGACCCAGCAGCAGTGGGTCAGCAGACCACTAACGTTAGACCCAGCAGCAGTGGGTCAGCAGACCACTAACGTTAGACCCAGCAGCAGTGGGTCAGCAGACCACTAACGTTAGACCCAGCAGCAGTGGGTCAGACCACTAACGTTAGACCCAGCAGCAGTGGGTCAGACCACTAACGTTAGACCCAGCAGCAGTGGGTCAGACCACTAACATTAGACCCAGCAGCAGTGGGTCAGCAGACCACTAACGTTAGACCCAGCAGCAGTGGGTCAGCAGACCACTAACGTTAGACCCAGCAGCAGTGGGTCAGCAGACCACTAACGTTAGACCCAGCAGCAGTGGGTCAGACCACTAACGTTAGACCCCACTGTTCGGCTCATTCTCTGTAATCGATGCAGCATAAAAGCATGACAAAACCAGCACGATAGTCAGCTGGTTTTAGCTGGCTAACTCCACCTTAAAGTTATCCTCTAGACACATCGTTCACAGAAAACGAGCCGAAGAAAGCTGTAACTTGTGGCGATAGCAATGTGCTTTGTGTGTATGAAGCATGAAGTTAATTTGACTCACATTGCAATTTAACAGCAAGTAGAACTATTGAGAGGTTATTGGGCCCGTCCAGTTTAACTCCACATACTGTTGTGTTGATGGAGTTTATTGTCAAAACAGGTTGTTCGGACAGACCTGCCCCCACTGCTAAAAAAAATCCTAAGGGAAACACTGCTATGAACCTAACTCATATTTAGACATCTGACATTATCGCTTTGTGTTGAGAAGAATGATAAGGGTATGGTCTCCATGCTACACTAGCATTAAGGCTTTCCTCTGTGAACAAATATTCTCTACAAGTGCAATTTTGGCTGTATTATTTGTGTCCCCTTCAAAAATTGCTCTTCTGAAATGTTATGTGTATTGTCACCCCGAACTGTAAGATGACATTTAAGCCCATGGGTGTCGTGGAGACGTCCCTGGTCACTGCCCCGCAGTAAACAGCTACCTGTTCTTTCTTTCTTTCATTCATTATACAGGAACGTTAAAAGTAACATTAAGTTACCATCTAAACAGACCTGACTCAATTAAAAAACTGCTTTCCAGCAGGTTCCTGTTTTGCGGAAACATAAAAAACATTAGTATGCAGTGTGGTTTGCAAATACAAAACATCATTCACAAACTAATGCATTTTGTTCTGCAAATAAGAAACCTACCTATCAAACAAATACAGTATGTTTTACACATACAAAAACGTATTTCTTCAATGACAAAAAATATCCTGCAAGTACAAAAAAAAATCCTTCATGTACAAAAAAAAAATGCTTCAAGTAAAAAACAAATTCTACAAGTACGGGAAAAAAATCCTACAAGTACAAAACAAATTCTACAAGTACAAAAAACTGTCATGTGACTTTTGGCACTAACTTTCCACCTTGCTGATCCACACACAAATGCCCTCAGATCCACACACAAATGCAGGTAAATTTTCTAACAAATGTCCTGTAATTCGCTCTCCACAACAGCAGGTGGCGCTGTTAAGTCAATTTAAGCCTACCAGGACCATAGATATATACACGCGGATTTTTTAAAACGTTATTATGGTGCATAACTTACTGGAACAAAACTGAGCAATGTGTTGTTGCTGATGACAAAACCACTGATTATATATATGTATATTGAAGCGATGCTGATCGTTGTCTGATTCTCTGAAATGAATGCCGGCATTGCATTGTGGGAAATCGGCTTTGCATGCGCCCAACTCTGATCATATCGTGTTCTGTCTTACAGCCTACTGTAATATTTCACCAGTAATAAGACCAAAATAATATTATTAAAGTAAAGAAATGCATACTATGATAATATCTACATATATGTTGCTAGATGTAGTATTATAATTAAAAAAATATCAAAACAACAAAGCAGCTTCCCTGGCCGAAATAGACCGAAATAATAACATTAAAAGAAATACAATTAAACCATGATAAGATCTGGTGAATAAATGTTGATTAAAACATCGGTTATTGGGCTAAAAATACAAATAATAGCAAAGCTGTATACAGCTTCTCTGTACAGAAATAAACGTGCAAACCACACTGAGTTTGTTTGTGAATCGTTGGGCGTGAGTAAAACACGTTTTGTGTGTGTGTGTGTGTGTGAGGTTTTGGCATGATTCTAACTCCATACATTAGACACAACTTACAGTATATAAGTACAGAAACATTTGTACAGGACATCTGCATGGACCAGACAGATACAGACAGCTAACACAACAATACAGTTTCGGCACATAGGGACAAAAACATTTAGTACAGGACATTAGCGTGGGCTAGACAGATAGAGACAACTGAAAACAACAATTGGACAATACATAAATAATCAGTGTGTGCAAGTTTAATTGTTGAGTAATTGTTAACTGTTAAAAAAGTCATATGAAGTCATTTGACATGTAAATATATTTCATGGTTCCAGATTTGCTGCTTTCCCTTTTAGTAATGTCAATAATTGTAATGTAATGTAATGTAATAAAGTTGCGGTAATTGTGACAACATAGCCTAATATAATAGTTAAACAGTCACAGGATACATTTCAATATCTTTTATAACTTGAATACATTTTCCTGATTAGTCAAACACACTTTCACTGAAGTAACAATTTCAATGCAGGACTTTTACTTGCAATAGAGTATTTTAACCGTGTTTTATTAGCACTTTTACTGCAGTAAATGTTGTGAATACTTCCTCCTCCACTGGTTTCCCAGCAGATTAAATGTATATTAACAATGAAGCTGTACCAACCTGCTCTGTGTAACCGGACTTCAGGGTTTAAAACAGAGTCCAGTAGTTGCTGTTGTCGGTGATTCTCTTTTGAACTGAACTCAAGTTCCTCCTCGTACTCTGCTATCGTCCTTTCAAACAGCCCAAATATCTCTTCAGCAGCCGCAGTTAGTCGCTGCTCCACAAAAGCTCTCAGCACTTGGACTTTAGACATTTTTACTAAATCACAGAAACTATTCCTCCAGTCCAGACAGACTCCGTTAAAACCTGTTCGCTCCCTCTGATACGTACGCTGGGTTGCTAAGTTAGGTTCGGGTCAGTGTACTTCCAGCTAGCAAGCTAACTTCATTAGCTTCGCAGGACACCAGGAGATAATTCAGACGTTTTCAGATAAAGGGAACAGCACAGAGTCCATTCAGACAGGTCTATCTGGATATTGTGGGTCCATGAAACATACAGTTTGGTATCTATCCAATAGTCTCTCCTACTAGCGCTGTGTGGCTGTTCAGTCTCCGTCTATTTCCAGCTAGCATGTTACGCTAACTTCAGTTAGCATTATTGTCTAACGGAGATGAGTCTGAGGTTAAAACGTCCACTTGAACAAGTTTATCCAAACATCCGGGTTCTGGTGGTTCACCTGGGTTCACCCCGGTTATATCTGATGAGCTACGTGGCGGAAAGAGCAGGACTCACGCGGGGGAAACGGTTTACAACAACAAAGAACCGGTGTTACACCGTAAGCTGTGACCCATCAGGAAGTGTGACCGCAGACGGTGCTGTTGCACATCGTCTGCTCGTGCGTGCTAGACAATGGAGGGCGAAGAAGAGCGCGTACGCAAACGGAGTAAACATTAATGCATTACGTCCACGGATGCAAGCTGTATGATTATTCGCGATTTGTTATTGCTTCCTAAGGAGAAAAAGTAAACCGCTGTTTATCTGAAAGTAAATAAAATATATTGAGGTACATTTTCTCTGAAATTTATCTAAACATCTATTTCTTTGTGACTGCATGCACAAGTTACATTTGTAATAAGCACATTGGCTAAGTTGTCATAATGTGTGACCCCACTGTAACTGCTTAATAAAGGAGTTAAACTTAAAAATATTGTTTGGGGTAGTTATGTCATCTCTTCACACTAATCTGGACACATATGTTCTTATTTGGAGTCATCACATAGCCAGTATACATACATACACAGCTTACGGTGTAACACCGGGACCAAACCTCTTCAACCAGACTCCGCCCTGCTCAAGTTAGCCTCGGTAAGTAAAGGTGCTTCCGGTAGCACTTCTTCAAAATAAAAGTTGCAACACTTTTATCCAGTTCGCCATATATTTGTTTATTTATTTATATATCAGTGAATATAGCAAACCCCCAGCCAGACAATGGTGAAGCGTACTGATGTTTCCAGAAGCTTTTATTTACGTTCAGCCGTCAGCCTTGTTCTGAACACAAATATACCTTCCGTTTCTTCATGAAACACCGTAAGAGCTACAGGACAGATAAATAACATAAAATTAGCTCTTACAAATATAAACATTACCCGAAGGCCACATTAACCGTACCTTATGACCATTCATAAAACATTGTCGTGACGTTACCTCTGTCAGTATTCACAATGCCGAAAAGCTAATGTTAGCATAACTTCGTATAACAAAAAGATAACTTATTTAAACACTTGGAATAGATTAAACTCCATATTACCGCACATGAACATTTAACAAATCAAACGCACAATACCTTGTTCCCGTTCCAGCTAGGTGCTTAATTATCCCGTTTATAGAGCTTTATAATTTCAGAGCTAGGTGTGTTTTCCTCCTTACTTCCGTGCATGTGTCTCAAAAAACTAGTCCCCCCCCTCCCCCTTTAGATGCAAGATTAACGTTCCGCTAGGAGGCGCTAGAATAAAAGGACTTATAATATTATAATATAAAGAGAGGAAACTAATAAAATAAAGCTCTGAAGTCGTTACCTTGTAAATACACCTTCCTTAGAGTCAGTTACAGTGAAGTCTCTTTCCCGGTGCTGGCTGAGTGTTACTGAGCAGCCTCCAACTGAGCTTGAAGACGTAGATGTGACGTGAGCAACATGTCTGAAAGTGTGAAGTCTTCTGGTAGCTGTGAGAGAGAAATCTCAGTCATTCCCAATCTCACAGAGACGGAGAGTGTAGGTATATGTAAGGAGATAACATAGACACTGGCTAATTACTGATCACTAACATATTAGTTAACATTAGTAATTAAACCTAAACAGCTAATGGAAGTCCAAACTGCCTGTGAGCTTCTGCTGTACTATACGGTAATTCCTCTACTGTGCGACAGAAAGTCGTGTGGTTATGACATAATCGTCTGTAACAGGGCCATAACGTGAGATACAAGGTAACAGAGCCTTTTATACATTGTCGTGTTTCTTTAGAAATAAACAATGGACAAATAGAGTCTTTAAACACTTCAGATGTAAAGTTATTCGCTGTAGAAGTGACGCCAAAATGAATGGCGGTCAATGGGATGCTAATGGGAGGTGATGGCTTGTTAGCCTAGAATCTCCCCATTGGAGGTACGCTTTCCAGATGCTCGCTTACCCCCTTGAGTTTATGATGCTTCTGCAGCAGAATTTCACCTTTGAATGTTATTTCATACAGTTTAGTATATTATTGGATTGTTAATACTGATACCTTAACATGTAGGCAGTATTTTCATGTTAGTTTAATCCTTGAATACTGTACTTCTGTTCTGCTACACAAATCTTTATTTAAAAATAACTTGTATGTAATGTATAGGTTATTGTTTAGTCTGATTTTACCATAAATTATATTTTAACCGTTGGCTGTTTAGGTCACATGGTTATTTTGAAGGTTAACCACCAAGTTGCAGCAGGAAATGCCTCTTCACCTTAGTATAGATCAGCTAGCCCTTGTGTAATGGGCAAACTTGAGGGGTCATAATGAAAATCATATGAGTCAATCAGTTTTGAAGCAATGCCAAGAGCGTGGGTGATCAATGATAAGGTAAATTAAATGGGGTTTAATGAATTAAAAATCCTACTGTACCTTTCCCAGCTGGTCCACCATGGGTTTTTAAAGAAATGTCCATTGATTTGGGGTTAGAAGAAAAGCAAGGCATTAGCATGGACAAATATAGGGTGCAGAGCTATTTAATGGAGAGGTATAAAGAGGATAAAACTATATATACGGATGCATCTAAACAGACTGATAAAAGAATGGGGGTTGCTTATGTCATCCCAAAGTTAAAAGTTAAAATAGGTAAAAGAATCAGTGATGATTTAGTAGTTTGCACAGTGGAGTTGGTCGCTGTGTGGCTAGCTCTGCTATGGGTGGAAGTCAATAGGCCAAGGAAGACAGTAATTGCTTCAGATTCCAGCTCAGCTTTGATCAGCATAAATCTTTTCAGTCAAAATCAAGGCAGGATATTGTATTTGAAATAGTACAAGCTGCAAACAATTTGTTAAACATAGTTAAGGGTAAATGGCAAAAATTATGGGACAATGGGCAGACTGGAAGACAGTTCTATAATATCCAGAATAAAGTGGGAAAGAGCAGAAATATGAACAGAAGCAAGGGAGAGGAGGATGTATTTTCAAGAATGAGGTATGGAAATACAAGATTAAATAATACTTTACTGTGTTATACAGTTTTCAACCCTCAGCTTTGGTTACACAGAGCAGGTTTGTTACCTTTACTTCTTCTCTCTGTTCACACTCTGGTTATACTGGCATCAGACCGATATGGGTCAACTTCCAGGGCCCCTGTCATTCTGGTTAATCAAACCATGTTCTCAAATTACAAAGTAAGAAGCCTACGTAAAACTAAAGTGCAGACAGGTCAGACAAAAGCCAGTTCAGGGCTCCAGACTAACTTTGTTTTACTAGGAGCACTACAGCCACTAACTGAACTTTTTTGGAAGGGAAAAATTTAGGGACGCACACCTTAAATTGATACAAGCACTATTTGTTTTGATGAGGTAAATAGTTTTATAATTGATCAGCAACTGTGCCAATGTGCCATTTCCTTATGGCCAGACAAAGCAGCCTATATGTATTTTACTTTATAGAAGGAGCAGTCACACCTCTACCTCTCTCAACCAAGTGAGGGAGTGGTGCTGTGGTGTTGAGTGATGCTGAGATCGAAAAGTGGCTGATGGTCAGCCACTGTGGTACAGCGGCATAAACCGATGCCCTGGCGGCACTGGCCGCTTGCTACACCGACCTGTGCCGGTTGTATTCCGCCGGCACACTGTTTAACGGCAGGTGGAAGTGGTAGCCAACGAGTAATTTCATATATCATTTCTGATGTACCCAGAAGTGAATAGGCTATTAGAGCTAGCATGAGTTAACATCAGTGGTGTAATCTAGTTTTTGGTAGTGAGTATACTTAGATTTTTTCCTCCCAGCTTCATTCTCACCCATCCCAGAATGATGCGTTCCAGAGCAACACCCCATGCATATTTTGTAACGCTACCGCATATAGCATCAGCTATAATCAGCTAGCATCAATCTATAATTGATGGCTAATTGCAAATCTTGTCCGACTGTGTGTCGGAGTTTAGCGGCCGGTGCTGCCTGTGTTGCTGCCTCGTCGCCCGGCCTGCCCTCCTTCAGACCCCGGCCTGCTGTGAGTAGATGGAGCTCCGTCACGGCTGGCAGCCCACGGCACTCCATACCTGCGCAAAGTCACAGTTTTTTGGGTTAATGGCCTACCAAACGTTGCTGTCCTGACAGAGCTCCAGGGCCTGCAGCTCCCCTCTTCCTGCTAAATGGCCGGTGTGTGTGAGTGAGAGCGCGGTCAGCGAGCTTGTTACGACCGCAATCTCTTACCACAGATATGTTTGTTGAGTTATTTAAACAAACGATCAGGGAAATAAACGCCTCTTGTCCGCGAGTCTCATTGATAGAGCCTGTGGCTGGATGGAGCTCTATCAACTGAGAGCTAGCTAGCCTCCTTTTAGAATTCCTCTGAAATTCACAAAAATGCATTAAATTGAAATCGGACACCATTGTTAGCTTTATAAGACCTTGGGGTAGATGTTATATAAGTGGCATGGCGAAATTCAAACTGTAAATATACTCTAATTATTTCGAAAGTGAAGCTAACTAGCAGTGATCTGTACACATAGGATTGAAGGGACAGTAGCAGCTAGCAAAACCCCTCTTGTTCACAAAAATGCATTAAATTCAAATCAGACACCATTGTTAGCTTTATAAGACCTTGGGGTAGATGTTATATAAGTGGCGTGGCGAAATTCAAACTGTAAATATAGCTAGGTACTCTAGTTATGCCGGCAGCTGGCAGCTAGCCAGCTCCGCGGAGCCCTGGTAGTAAGTAACCAAGGAAACAGTGACTTTCACTGGGTATGGAGGTTGCCGCTTTCTCGTCAGACTGTGTGGAGCTCCTAGCTAAAGTCCGACACGTCTTACCAAATTTGCAATTAGCCATCAATTTTCGTAAAACGGCCCACATTTGAGCTTTATATAGTTGATTTCTCTCTTAAAAAAAATCTCAGAAGTGAATTTAATAACAACATAGCCCGACAAACAATGTATAACTTTGCAGTGTCTGAAATATGAGACCTGCTGTCTCGTCCCCAATTTGTTTGGATGACATGGGGGGCCAGCTTCACGCAGGTCACAGATCTGTGTATTGTAACTTGCAATGCTTGACTGATTAAACAAATGTATTTGACTTTAATCTTATCGTCTTATTTTGCTCTTGCTTAGGATCAATGCAATTCCAATTTAACAAACGTGCTGGGATCTATAGGTCTTTTATTGGAGTCAGACACAAAAGGGGGGACACAGAGGAGGTAATCCCCAACACTTCCCTAAACCTACGTGTTGTAGTACAACCAGTAGGGGGCCTTCTAAGTGTGGAGTAGTTTTGGAGACATGACTCTCTGTAATTATGACATATAGAAGAAGAATATTCCCCAAAGTTATGCATATGCCTATTTATGAAAAGTAAGTGCTGTAGTACAACCAGCAGAAGACTAATTATGTGTGAGGTAAGTTCAGAGACACGACTCTATTTAATTATTAAAATATAAAATATTTTTGGCAAAGAAATATTCCCCAAAATTATGAATATGCTTATTTTTGAAAATGACATGCTGTAGAACAACCAGCAGGGTCCTTTTATGTGTGGAGAAGTTTTGCAAGACCTGACTTTGTAATTTTGACATATTAAATCTTTTGGCAAAAAATATTCCCCAAAATTTAAGAATATGCTTTTTTTAATTTTTTTAAAGTAAGTGCTGTAGTAAAACTAGCAGCAGACACGTTATAATTGAGGTAAGTTTGAAGAAACTACCTTATTTAAATCATTAAATTAACAAATATTTTTGTTGTATCTCTTTTCGGTGTTGTAGTTTGTAGACTGTCCCTAAGCACTCGTCTTACTGCCGTCTCACCGTCGGCTGAACAGGAAGTTGTTCTGTCCCTCCTCGGTGAAGGCGGTCTCCGAGCTCTTATTTCGTCCTTGAGGAGAGAGCATCGAGGAGGGATCCCCGAGGAGCTATAGCCGAGGATACACGAGAGCAGCCTTCCCGGGAGCCGTGCAGCTGAAGGAGTTGTTAACTCCACCCAAACAGCTGAGGTATTCATGACACGCTTCAGAGGATAAGGATGTCTCATCCCTCTAAAATACATTTGCTCGTTTCCTCTCTCCTCCGATGATTTCCCCGTGTCTCTCCAGGGCTTCCTCGGTGGGAGGGACTAAGAAGAGGGGCGGATTCACGGATGCAATTTAAGGTCTTCGGGACGTACCCATCGAGTCCATTCTCAGCTACTTCATCACCATCCGGTACACTGCTGCCACCCCAAGGACAAGGGAAGAGTGCAGCATAACATCCGCTCTGCTGATAAGGTGATTGGCTGCAATCTGCCATCTCTCCAGGAACTACTACTAAGTAATATGGGATGACCATCTCCTCAACCTTCAGTTCACATCAAGTGATTTAGATAAACTGTTGGTTTGTTTGTTTCTGTGACGTCACCTTGTTCAAAGATCGAATATTAACTTGGAGAATACAAAGTTATTATAACTGAGATGATAGACAAATGTAAATGTAACTCATTACTAACCAGCACTTTCTTTAGGGAAACAGATGTACAACAATTCAAGTTTAACTTTGATTTATTCAAATAAATGTATACAAAAAGTGTTACAATTCCTAAGCAACACAGTGCTAAGTTACCAAAACTGTGGCAAATATTGAAGTACAACCTTTAACTGCAGTTGGCTGAGCTTTACAACTGTTTGTCATCCTTGCCATCCAACAGAAATTGACCAGATTAGAAGCCTTCTGTGATCAAGCATCACCCCCAGCCCTCCCCAATAGTAACAAGTTTGAATATTTTGCTTGGGTTTCCTAACTGCTGATACCATAGAGCTGTATACTAGAAAACAAAATAAAGACAAATAAAAACAGAATTACAATGATCGTGTATTCATTTTAGCTGACAAAAAGCTTATTTTGAGGTCTGTAGCAGCCTTACGTCTGACAGTTTATAGCTGATTAGAGTTGAACAAAGACTTGAACTCAGTACTTGACTAATTGTCTCAGCGAGCATCTCTCACCAACACACTTGTGACTTTTGACATGACTGAGCCGAGAGAATCTTCTATCGCAAACTGGACAACTAAATCGTTTCTCCCCCATGTGGAGAATTAAGTGTTGTTTCAGATTTCCCTTTTGTGCAAAACTTTTACTACAAACTGAACAACTAAATGGTTTCTCCCCCATGTGGAGAATTAAGTGTTGTTTCAGATTTCCCTGTTGTGTGAATCTTCTACCACAAACTGAACAACTAAATGGTTTCTCCCCTGTGTGGATTCTCATGTGTTTAACCAAATCACTAGGCGAACAGAAATTTGCTTTACAAACTGAGCAGATGGAACATTTTTCTTCTGAATGAAGTCTCATGTGAGTCGTTAAGGACTTCTTCAGAAGGTATCTTTTACCACAAACTGAGCAGCTAAATGTTTTCCCTCCTGTTTGGACTCCAGAGTGGTTCTGCAGATGTTTCTCCTCCCAGTCACCACTGTCATCAGTCTCAGGTTCAGAGGAGTCTGAAGTCTTGTCATGAGTAGCTGGTTGTAAATAACTATCTGGACTATCATAATCATCTTCACTCTTCACAGGGACAGAAGTGAACGGGAACTCAGCCTCCTCCAGCCCTTGAAGCTGCTCTCCCTCCTGACTGGTCCAGAGTTCCTCCTGTTCCTCTTTAATGTGTGGGGGGGGCTCTGGGTCCTCCTGGTCCAGACTGGGGCTCCACTCCTGCTGCTCAGGGGGAACCTCTGCTTTAACCACCGACCGCTGCTGGACGTCTGAGGAGAAGAATCAAATACATGCACACGGAGAAAACTGTTAGAAAACTAATTTCACATTGACAAGATCTTTTTACATAATGTGTAGTATGTTTTATATATGAATTATGTTTTATGTTAATTTCTGGGTTATGCATTTACCTAAGGGAAATTAAGTTTAACTTTAAGATAAAGATTACTTTATTTGTCCCGAGGGAAATTTGTCTTGGACATACAGGCTGCAACATAAAACTACATACAATCATAGTTAGGCCTGTAGCAATTATTATTACATAAGTCTATCCATATATTTTTTTTACATTTAGGTGAACTGCATTAATGTAGTCCACTGGCTCCAAACATAAGTCTGATCTATAAGAGTGTAAGAGAAAAAGACCCTACTTCTCACTTAATTTACAACCTTTTCATAATTAACTTATGGTCTCAATTGCTGGTTTCAAGTTTTCTTCAATTCAGCAGCATGGCGATCACTTTATAAATTATGGTCCCATTTGTTTTAAAATAGACCATAACCCATACATGCTGATGAACGGTAGCTATCGGATGTCTGCGTTTACACACATGAAACAAACCAGAGACCAAGGACATTTAGGAGATGTATGGCTTTCCTAGATATATTAACATTATACAGGGGGTTTTCTAGACAATTACCAGAACAGAAGGGTGTAGACAGTGTTGGGAAGGATACTTTCAAAACGTATATTTTGTTACAGAATACAGAATACATGCCCACAAATGTAATTTGTAACGTATTCCGTTACGTTACTCAATCTGAGTAACGTATTCTGAATACTTGGATTACTTCAGGATTACTTCCACATTGAATTGCGTTTTATAAGTGTAGGAATGTGGCTATCACATCCACCTTACTAAACAGGCATATTATGGTGTGATCTTTTTATTCCAACTAGCTGAATGTGTACCTGAACAAGCAGATAGATTATTGTATTGGTAGTCCCAAACTGCATAGCCTACTACAAAAATCTAACCGCGGTCTAAGCTACCACAAGCTAATTTTAGCTAACGTTAGTTAGCATGTCAAACGGGGCTATAGTCTTTAAACGGCTACGGAGCTAGTAAATCAGCACCTAGGAGAATATAAAGTCGCACGTCAATGTTAAAATAGCAAGGTGACCAGTAAAACTACAGCAGACCACTACCCTTGGCTAATTAAAAAAATAACTTACTTTAAGATGCTTCTTCAGGTTGGAGGTGGAGTAATTTGGAGCTGAAAGGAGGCTGGTTGCTGGCAAGCAGAGGCTGCACGGCACAGTTAGCTGTATTTCATTCTCCCTGTTCGTTCTTTAATGTGAAATGCTGTTTGAATTTCCAAGATAGAAACTTATTGCTGCCCTGGCTCTGTCGTGCCGGTTCCGACTCCATTGTGACTGATCACGCAAATAGCTATTTTTTTCTATTTCATATCGGGGCTTCTGGAAAATGCATTAAGTTGCCTTAATTTATTCAGAGTGAAACGGAGAAGTATTGTCATGTAATCCATTGATTTCAACAATGTAACTGTATTCTAAATACCAACTATTTAAATTGTAACTGTAACGGAATACAGTTACTCATAATTTGTATTCTGAATACGTAACGCCGTTACATGTATTCCGTTACTCCCCAACACTGGGTGTAGAGAAGTGTATAGGACAGAATATATCAAAGTATAAAAGTTCTTGCAAATGTACAGCTTCTCACTTGTGCGAGTTCTCAATTGAACCAACAAGCCACTATTTTGTCTGAAATTTTTTCCATGTTTTGCAAGAATGACTTCTCACCTGTGTGGATTATTACATCTTTCTTCAAAGCTGAATTATACTTAAACTCTTTCCCACATGTCACATAAAAATGCGTACCTGTATGAGTGTTACGGTGAATATCTGACATGTTAGTGTTGTTTACGTTGTTACTGTGACGAAAGGTATCCATCTCCTGCTTCAGTACAAGCTGCTTCCTCTCCTGACGGGTGCACGGTTCCTCCTGTTCCTCTTTAATCTGTGGAGGCTCTGGGTCCAGACTGGAGTTCCTCTCCTGAATACAGAGCTGCTGGTCAGAGAGAACCTCCTCCTCCTTACAGACATGTTGCTGTGGGAGCTCTGGAGGGACAGACAACAAAGGAAATAGGATACCACTGATATTGTAGAAAAGAACAGAACATTTGTTTCTTGAGAACATAGACTGTAAACATAATGTATGGAGCTTCGGGAGGGAGTGGGGGGGGGGGGGCTAAAAAGTGAAGCCAATGCTGAAACTCATTAAAGCTGCATTCTGTCTAATTTTCAGCAGGGGGCGACTCCACTGGCTCCAAAAATAAGTCTGATCTATAAGAGTATAAAAGAAAATGACCCTACTTCTCACTTAATTTACAACCTTTTCATAATGAGTTTATGATCTCATTCGCTAGTTTCAAGTCTTCTTCAATACAGCAGCATGATGTTAATTTAGTAAATTATGGTCCTATTTATTTAGAAATAGACGATAAAGCAGGGGATGATTTAGGGCCTGGCTACACAGCCACCTGTCAATCAGTACAGAGGCTTAAGCTGCGTTTAGACTACACGGCACAATGCAGCTTCATTTCACAGAGAAAGAAAGAGAAGGACGGGCTGTGCTTCGTTGTTTGGCAAACAGTCAGCTGCCACACAAACTCCTCGGCAGTTCAGTGCTTGAATTTGTTTTTTACCCTCATAGTGTTTCAAAACGTTATTGTGGCAGCGATAGACTCACTGCCTCAACGGACTGACAAGTCTGATCTCCGCTTACATGATAGGCTACGCGGTTTTTTCTTTCCGTCTTCCCCCACATGAATTGTGAATGCACGCTTAGTGATGCTAAACAGGGCACTGTGTACATTAAAATAGACCTGACCTTGTTTTTGAGTGCTGTACATGTTTTCAACTTAAACTTTGACCCTCTTACTGGGTTTTCACATCATCAAAGTTAATTGGAACAATTTTCGTCTCCGAAAAAGTACAGTGGCACTCATACGTTTATGAACCCATGCTAAAGTTGACTAAAAAGAGGAATAAAAAAGTAATCTTTTGAAAATGTATCTTAATGCCTTAATTAAAAAAATGAGGAAAAATTGCGGGGGCAGAAGAGGAAACACAGCATTGCACATGTAGAGTGACAATAATAGGCAATTTAGTCTATTCTATCTTTTTCAAGCAAATTAAAGTATCTAATGAATCCCAGGATACATGTTTTGGTTATTTCACTGTTATGTGACCCAGATAATGTAATAACACAAGTACACAGCCTATGAAGTAGATTGATATTAAGCCTAACACTGGAACGAAGCACTGTTATGTCACAGCACTGTTTGTTTAACGTTACTAGAAAGTCCACGTGTTTTTTGGGTGAGGAGATGATATTTAACAGTTAGTTAAATGGACAGAGACCAGTGGAGGATATCAGAAGTCTCTTTCCCGGTGCTGGCTGAGTGTTACTGAGCAGCCTCCAACTGAGCTTGAAGACGTAGATGTGACGTGAGCAACGTGTCTGAAAGTGTGAAGTCTTCTGGTAGCTGTGAGAGAGAAATCTCAATCATTCCCAATCTTACAGAGACGGAGAGTGTAGGTATATGTAAGGAGATAACATAGACACAGGCTAATTACTGATCACTAACATGCTAGTTAACATTAGTAATTAAACCTAAACAGCTAATGTAAGTCCAAACTGCCTGTGAGCTTCTCCTGTACTATACGGTACTTCCTCTACTGTGTGACAATAAGTCTCGTGGTTATGACCCAATCGTTAGCCTATTTTTATAAAAGCGTCTGCTATGGAGCCATAACATGAGATACAAGGTAATGGAGTCTTTTATACATTGTCGTGTTTCTTTAGAAATAAACAACGGACAAATAGAGTCTTTAAACGCTTCAGATGTAAAGTTATTCGCTGTCAAAGTGACGTCAAAATGAATAGGAGTCAATGGGGTGCTAACGGGGGATTACACACCCTCCGTATGTCCTGAGTTTAGGAGATTCCCTGATAGAGGGATGAGCTGAAACCAGAGAATGTTTGTCACAGGGGGCATATTTATACCTTTAATAACTTAACTAAATTTCCCTGAATATACATAGGCCTACATACCTTTACTGAAGTAACATTTTAAACAGAAAATGTACATGTAACTAGTGGTGTAGTCTATGTGATACGCAGGTATACTCACTAAAGAAACCTCCAGGATTTCCGTATACCCACTTAAAATGTCCAATGTTGCGCAACAACATACTTTATATTTTTGATCTGTTGAATGTCATCTGTGTTCTTTTTCTTCGCATAGGCAAAATAAAGGTATATTTCCACCGTAGATTGGTGCATTAAGTGTATCCAAATGCAGGAAATGAAGTTGTTGACGCTCAAAACTTCCCTGGGGGAGGACAGACCCACTATGATATGCCCCCCATTCCCCTAAAGGCAGATTCTATATAAGATTCTGGCTTATATATAATATATATATATATATATACACACATTACAGCATACATACTACAATACATTAGACTACACCACTGCACGTAACGGTTTCATTTGTACATTTTCTTCAGTATCGGTTGTTAATACATACTCCTCCACTGGTTTCCCAGCAGATTAAATGCATAATAACAATGTAGAGTATTTTATTAACTCCTATATTAGGCCAATACGGTGGGATCAGGGGAGAACTTGCTTGGACGTGTGCTCTGCGTGCCAATAATCAATGTCCACAATTTGTCTGCATTTCGGTGCTGTGACCCATTTATTTCCAGTAACGGCCTGCTTACCGTCGCACAAGCATACAGTCTATTTCATTTCAGGTTTAGTTCCATCCATTTTCTTTGTCAAACAACTTTAACACTGACAAGACTGACACGACAAACAGTGACAAGCTGTCTGCTTTCCCCGTTTTCCACACACCTGTGTACCTGTGCCTGATTACCTTTATGCCTTCCCAAAGGCAATGCTCCACCCAGTGCTCAAACATAAAAGTGCACATTGACATAGCCAACATGGTAGCCTATTTAAGACAGTGATGTAATGGCTCCGACAAACAATGAAGCTGTACCAACCTGCTCTGTGTAACCGGACTTCAGGGTTTAAAACTACAGGGTCCAGTAGTTTCTGTTGTCGGTGATTCTCTTTTGAACTTAACTCAAGTTTAGACATGTCTACTAAATCACAGAAACGTTTCCTCTAGAAAGGGTCCGTTAAAATCCGTTTTGTCACTCTGAAGTGCGCTGGGTTGCTAGGTTACGTTCGGGTCCGTGTACTTCCAGCTAGCAAGCTAACTTCATTAGCTTCACAGGACACCAGGAGATAACTCAGACGTGTTTAAATAAAGGGAACAGCACAGAGTCCATTCAGACAGGTCTATCTGGACATTTCGGGTCCATGAAGCATACAGTTTAGTCTCTATCAAATAGTCTCTCCTACTAGCGCAGCGCTGTGTGGCCGAGTTCAGTCTCCGTCTATTTCCAGCTAGCACGCTACGACAACAACAAAGCACTGATGACAAACCTCTTTAACCAGACTGCGCATTTCTCAAGTCAGTCACGGTAAGTACAACTGCTTCCGGTACAGCTTCTTCAAAATAAAAGTTCATATTTTTCTTATGGCTTTCTGGAAGACTAGATGCCTTGTGGCACATTGGTGGCTCTCACAGGTCAGTTTAGGTCATATTTCCAGAAGGGTAATCCTGTCGCAGATATAATATCAATGACTGCTTCCACTATCTCAAATTCAGATTCTCTCTAGAACGATTCAATGTTCGATTCTGATGAATTAATAATAGATACATTTTTTTTTATTTTTTTTAAATGTGTTGATTTTTATTTAAAAGTTACTGTCTCCAGACAAGTACAAATCAGAAAACAGAGTGACTGAAAGAGGATGGGATAATGGACAACAACTTAGAGTTTAGGCAAGAGTGCAGAAAAAAACACACAAAAATGGCAAAAGGAAAAAAAGAAAAGTTGTATATATATACACACATGATCTATTAAGACATACATAAAATAATTAGGCAAAACACATATAGACTGTTCATCTATTTTATCACATGACATCTGACACCTTCATGTTCTAAGAAGGGGACCACTAAGTTCTGTATAGAAGAGACTTCAGATACAGTATTAGGGGACCACTAAGGTCTATATAAAAGAGACTTCAGATACAGTATTAGGGGACCACTAAGGTCTATATCAAAGAGACTTCAGATACAGTATTAGGGGACCACTAAGGTCTATATAAAAGAGACTTCAGATACTGTATTAGGGGACCACTAAGGTCTATATAAAAGAGACTTCAGATACAGTATTAGGGGACCACTAAGGTCTATATAAAAGAGACTTCAGATACAGTATTAGGGGACCACTAAGGTCTATATAAAAGAGACTTCAGATACAGTATTAGGGGACCACTAAGGTCTATATAAAAGAGACTTCAGATACTGTATTAGGGGACCACTAAGGTCTATATAAAAGAGACTTCAGATACAGTATTAGGGGACCACTAAGGTCTATATCAAAGAGACTTCAGATACAGTATTAGGGGACCACTAAGGTCTATATAAAAGAGACTTCAGATACTGTATTAGGGGACCACTAAGGTCTATATAAAAGAGACTTCAGATACAGTATTAGGGGACCACTAAGGTCTATATAAAAGAGACTTCAGATACAGTATTAGGGGACCACTAAGGTCTATATAAAAGAGACTTCAGATACAGTATTAGGGGACCACTAAGGTCTATATAAAAGAGACTTCAGATACAGTATTAGGGGACCACTAAGGCATCCAAGTCCTTATTGACCCCACTCACCCTCTTCATCATAAATTCATGAGAAGTAATAGGTCAACTTGTAGAATTTTACAACAGAAAATTAAAACGGAAAGGTACAATAAATCATTTGTGCCTACAGCGATCAGACTGTATAATGACCATGCACATCGCAAGTACTTTGATCCCGCACTGGCACTTTAACTTTGTCATTTCTGTAGTATTGTTTATTTTTTGTATTATGATTGTTGACTTCTGTTATTGTCATTCCCATTGTAACTTTTTTGTTATATACATGTTTATTGGTTTGTCTGGGGTGTCTATATGTTTAGAGAATATGTTGTGACAAGAGTGCAAAATGAATGACCACATGAATTTCCCCTTGTGGGATAATAAAGTTTACCTTGACCTTGACCTTGATCCAAAGAGCACCATGTCATGGGACCTTTAAACATGACTGAGCCTCTGACATGGAAGATTACTGTGAGAGAAGGTGACTTTCACAAGCATCTTTAAAGCTTAAGCATGTAATGACTACAAAATAAAAACCTCAGTAGACAAAACATTTCATTAAAACTTGTGTGACAAATATATCCAAATCTAAGCTTTGTCTAGCTGCTTTGTCTGGGAAGCAAATTCTGAGTAGCCAACTCAGATTTATATGTATATTTTTGAAAATCACGCATGGAAATTTACATTAAACAACTGTTGCATCGAGATGCATCAATAATGAGTTTAGAATCGAATCATTGGCCTATGAATCGGAATCGAGAGGTGCGAATTGATTCCCACCCCTATTAAAACCATAAAAGTTTAATCAATGAATAAATGGAATACCAAAAAAGGCAGAATGGCTAGAAATCTAAATAGAGACAGAGAGAAACAGAATTACAATGATTGTGTTATTATTATATATATTATTTTATGTTTATTTAGATAGGGACAGATACAAAAAAACATAGGTAATCAGTCATCTGATGTATGTATCAGTGTTTTTAGCCGAAGCTAATTCTCGACACTTGTCCCTAGTAGGGCTTTTGGTTACAAATAAAAATTAACACTATTATTAAAAATACAATAAAGATGAAATAAAAAGAAATTAAATGAAAAAGGAAGGAAAGTATACAATGAGAGCACAGTGTAAAAACTAAATATGAGCGCGAGATTGTTCCTGATTTAGCCACAATTTGGTATTATTTTTTAAAAAGTACCATGAAATGTTGGGATACATTTCAAGTGGTCTGGCAGAGAGTTCCATAATTTTGCCCCTTTTACTGATAATGCTGTTTGGGCAAATTATGTTCTATGGAAAGGGATGCTACAATTGCCTTTTAATGCTGCTCGGGTGTTGGTTCTGGTACCACTTTGCTGTTTTATTATTGTTCTGCAAAGTGGAAGGGGAGCAGCGTTATTTAGGCATTTGAAGACCAATTTAACAACATGCAGGGAGATAAAATTAGCTAAACTTCAAATCTTATGTTTGCTTAGAATTTGGCAGTGATGATACCTTATTCTCTTCTTGTCCAGGACTTTCAAGGCTCGGTTATAAAGACACTGTATGGTCTTAACTGATGATCTCAACTATGGTCTGTTGAGCTTTGGACCATGTGGTCAAGCCATTCGATATGTGTGAGAGAATCATAGAATTAAAAAAAATAAAAGCACGGTCAAGAGTCAGGCCGTTTCTTATCATCCTAAAGCAGCCTAAGTTGGCCTTAACGGTTTTACAGATTTTCTTGATAGGACTTTTGAAATTCAACTGATAGTCTATAATTATTCCTAGATACTTCACTTCAGGTACTTGTTCAATAAGCTCTCCATTAATTTGTACATTCAAGAGCGGTGTTAGAGGTAGTTTTTTTTTTAATGGAAAAGCAGACAGTTTTTTTTTTTTAGTGTTTAAAGTTAAACAAGATTAAGCCAGCCAAGATGATATTTTATCTAAGTTGACATTTAGTTTGTCAGCCACAGAAGTACAGGTATTACCAGATGCAAACACCACTGTGTCATCTGCATACATCCATAGACCTATATCTGGACATACATCTGACAAATCATTAATGTAAAGGCTGAAGAGTATGGGTCCCAAAACAGTGCCCTGAGGGATCCCAGTTTCAATTTGGAGAAAGGTGGATCTCACATTATTAATTATAACACTGTTCACTGCCTTTTAAATATGATTCAAATCAGGACAATGACTGTTTGGATAAAATGAACTTGGCTAATTTTGAAATTAAGTTACGATTTACTGTATCAAATGCCTTTTTTAGATCTAAAAATACTGCACCAACTACATTTCCCTTATCAAGTGATTGTTTGATATTTTCGGTTAATAAACAAGTAACGGATTCTATTGAATGATTGTGCCTAAATCCAAATTGCAGAGGACCCAGATAATGGTTTGTACCTTCATTAGAGCTGAAAAAGCTTTGTTTAGAGTCTGTTTCTGCCTTAAATCTGACCAGTTTTTAGCTGATCAGTGTTGAACAAAGTCTTGCTTTCCGAACTTCACAATCCTGCCGGAGAAGAAGTTGTCTCAGCGAGCATCTCTGCAGCTTCATTTCTTTCTGCTGCTCTCACCAACACACTTGTGACTTTGGACATGACTGAGCTGAGAGAATCTTCTATCGCAAACTGAACAACTAAATGGTTTCTCCCCCGTGTGGATTCTCATGTGTCTCGTCAAATTGCTTTTGCTACTGAAACCTGTTTTACAAACTGAGCAGTTAAACATTTTCCCTTCTGAATGAAGTTTCATGTGGTTTGTTAAGGCCTTCTTAAGAGAGAATCCTTTACCACAAACTGAACAACTTATTGGTTTCTTCCTTGTGTGGACAGCCAAGTGTCGTTTCAGATTTTTACTTTGTGCAAATCTTTTATCACAAACTGAGCAACTGAATGATTTCTCCCCGGTGTGGGAAGCCAAGTGTCGATTAAGATAATGCTTTTGTGCAAATCTTTTATCACATACTGAACAACTAAATGATTTCTCCCCAGTGTGGGAAGCCAGGTGTCGTGTCAGATGTTGCTTTAGTGCAAATTTTCTATCACAAACTGAGCAACTAAATGATTTCTCCCCAGTGTGGACAGTTAAGTGTTGTCTCAGAGTACAAGGGTGTGCAAATCCTTTACCACAATGTGAGCAACAATGTGTTTTCCCTCCTTTCCCTGCTGTTTGGACTCCAGAGTGTTTCTGCAGAGGTTTCTTGTGGCCAACGCGTCCAGCACATTCAGAGGAGCTAACTGATGTGTTTCCAGTATTACATTCCACACCACTTACAGGTTCTTCATTGTTTTGCAGAGAGTTTAAACCTGACTGAGGTTCCCTAGTCTCCTCCCAGTCACCACTATCATCAGTCTGAGATTCAGAGGAGTCTGAAGTCTTGTCATGAGTAGCTGGTTGTAAAGGACTATCTGGATCTGAGTTCCTGGCTGGTTCTGGTCCTCCACAGTCCTCTCCATCAGCTCCTGTTCTCTCTGCCTCTCTGTTCTCCTCAGTTTTGCTTTCATGAAGCTGTGAGGACTGAGGTTTCTCTTCATCATCTTCTTCACTCTTCACAGGGACAGAAGTGAACGGGAACTTGATATCAGCCTCCTCCAGCCCTTGAAGCTGCTCTCCCTCCTGACTGGTCCAGAGTTCCTCCTGTTCCTCTTTAATGTGTGGGGGGGGCTTTGGGTCCTCCTGGTCCAGACTGGGGCTCCACTCCTGCTGCTCAGGGGGAACCTCTGCTTTCACCACCGACAGCTGCTGGACATCTGAGGAGAATAAGGAAATAGATGCACAGGTTTTATGTTTTTTTGTTCATAGCTGTGCTATGCATTTTACCTGAGAGAAATAACTTCAAGTTCAAGATGACTTTATTTGTCTCAAGGGAATATGTCTTGGACATACAGGCTGCCACATACTAGATACAATTATAAAGCAGTAAGAGTATGTAAAGTTCATAGTACAGACAAATGTATATATTAAGTCAAATTTAATGTTTTTAAAGACCTTTTTAAGACCACCACAAAAAGAGTTTAAGACTCCAAAATGTTGGAAAAAATATTGAGTCATTAATTGGATTATTAACTAACTTAATAGCGTATTAATATCCTTTTAGTCCTTGTGCATCCTCAAAATCAAAAAGTATTCAAGTAGCTTCAAAAAAGCAATCTGATTGGTCAAATAGACATGTAGAACGTGCTCAAATCAGCATGACAGCACACCCAGAGCCATTTGAGCACACCTGGCTTATCACTTAAAATATCACACTGCCATTTCCACGTCAACATCACAGAATTGTTATTGTTATCCATCCATCCATCCATCCATCCATCTTTGTCTGCTTATCCGGTATCGGGTCGGATTATTGTTATTACATTTTTAATAAAATCATTTAAATTCCCCCCCTTTTTGTGCTGATCTGAAAATTGATCCGATTTGTGACTCATACCCGTGATTCGAGTTTGGGTTGCACCCCTATACAAAACCATTCTAAATAATCAAAGTGATGTAAGGCAAAACAGGTTATTGAACTGTGTCAATTCAATTCCTGAGGATTCATAAGATATAAAGGAATGAAGTAATGCACAAATCATGAATTAATTCATGCATTAATTCATAATTAATGTACCCTTCCAATAAAGTGTTACCATAACTTTAGTTCAAGCCTGTGGCAGCAGTTCCAAATAATTTGTTTAGTGCCATGCAATGAAAAATACCTTTTCACAAGTTCAGTGGATGCATTTTCCAAAAGAATGCTTTAATTCTGAAAATTAAAGTTGGTCCTACACGAAACTCACGCAATGTCTTTTAATATTATTTCTTAGATAGGCTACGTACCAAGAAAATTCATGAATATTAACGGAGATACCCCATTATGTTGTGATCAGTAGGCCTACCTGTGCTGTTGGCAAAATTGTGTCTATGTCTGACCTGGGCTGGCACATGTTCACGTTAAAAAGCGTGTACGTGCACGAGCACTACGGTGTCCCGGTTTTAGTTCCGGGAAAACTGGTCACCCTATTCTGGCATCATGCGCCCTTGGACGCCCTCACTCCTCCCCCCTCGGAAGCCCGGAAGAGATATGTTTTAAGTCTGTTTTTAATGTCCGTAATTGAGTCACAGTGTCTGATGTAATCTGGCAGTGAATTCCACAGCTTGGGGGCCGGTGTAGCTGAAAGCCCTCTCTCCCAGGGTGCTGAGGTTCACATAGGGACATGAGGTAAGCCCGCTGAGGAGGATCTCAGGGAGCGGGCAGGGGTGTAAACTTCCAAGAGGTCAGTGAGGTAAGGTGGGGGTATAATTGAACGCACAGAAATATTCACATGTATAAAACCGGGCGTACGGCAGGTCCTGCGCATATTTCCTTTATACATCACAATCTACGTGAAATTGAGCACACATGAACGAGTGACCAACCCTGCCTTGCCTCCTCCCATAAAACGAACATGGAAATTATTATGTGAACCCGACCCCATTCTTTGTCCAATCACAACGGGTTATCCCGCTGCAGACGAGAAAAAAAAAAAAAAAAAAACTTCACTGACTGAGGTGGAGGCAAGAAAAAAAAAATTCTGTTTGGAGGTTTGTCATCTTGGATAAGCAATAAAAGAAAATGCCCAGAGTGGCAAATGGTGAACGGGCGGTGAAGGCACCAAAACAATTCCACAGGCAGAAATTTAAAAAAATATCTCTAATGTCGAAGTGGAAATCAAGAGAATAGTGGCAGCGCCACACCAGTTACAGAACATGCATCTCAGTATCAGTCCAAATTATGCACAATAAGCAGTTTGAACCCACTGATGTAATGCCATTTATTTTATTTAGGCTCAGTGAAACTGGGACCAGCGCGAGGGAGATCTGACTCAGAGGAGGAGAGGTTAGTGAGGCCAGCGTCTCCACGGCAGGAGACAGCGCACCCTAGCACCACCAAAGTGCACAGCTGCTAGCTCTAGCTAACGCTAGCAAGCAGATTGCAGTAGCTTTGTACAGGAGAGATTTATGTTGGGACTGTAAAACTGAAAACAGGAATTGTATTAAACACTCAGAAATGTCTATACTGTGCACTGCACAGTGTTTTTTTGCACTACAACTTTAAAAAAAAATTTTAACAAGAGACTTATGTTGGTACTGTAAAAGAGTAAACCGGCTGGCGTTTCATTTTGTATAACAATAAAATTATTTTATTTATTTGAATGTGTCAAGCAGAAGATTTTTTGCTGTGCAAAACTGTTGTTTAATAAAGTATATTAAGATTTTTTTGGTATTTATTTGAGATACATTATGGTTTTTATTAATCGAGCAACAGAAAAATAATCGTCCAATTAGTCATTAGATTAGTCAACTAATGGATAAAATAATCGTTTACCCCCAGCCCTACCGCTGTGCCACGCATGGATGAAATAGAAAATACAGTTACAGAAATATGTGATCACGGGATCAATTCCGCATCATGAGTTTGCCCACTCGACACAGCGTTTGTTCCTGGAGCACACACACACACACACACACACACACACACACACACACACACACACACACACACACTACTTTAATTCTCTCACAAATGCTGAAAGAGTCTCATTTTCCACATGTAGATTTTGATTCTAACTTTGTGAGACATCCAGTCTGGAACATTATGTGAGCTCTGTTAGCCTGAACCGATAAAGGTACAAGATCACCCTAAAGCTATCTCATGTTTTCCCATGCCAGTTAAGATGTAACTTAACTGAAAGTCGTACAGGGAGGAGGAGGTGAGATGGCTCCTGTGTTTTTCCTGATTGTCTTTATGTGTATCAGATTGCCTGTAAAAATTGTAGCGTCATACTAAGCCAAGTGCGTGTGTGTTGTCACTCTGAAGATGCATTAAGCCTGGTGTTCTTGTTCACTCATTTGAGAAACTGACTCCACACTGGGCTGAGGCCTTTTGTGAAATCATGTTGCTTCTATTTGCAAATATATATTTTTAATAAAATACAAAAACCCAACTTGGTTTTAGTCTCCAACTGTCTTATTTGTTTCACTTTACTAAACTTTGAAAACTCTTCCCCTGCTGCAAAGGAAACTTCCATTACAAGACAGCGTTTGCTGCGATAGGATATTAACGGCGAGGCGAAATCTGACGCGAGCAGGCACAACGGTGGTTTCTATGCCCTGGTGACTGACTGACAGGCTGAGGTTGTAAGGCAAGGCAACTTTACTTCTACAGCACCTTTCAGCTACAAGGCAATTCAAAGTGCTTTACATGAAACATTAAAGAGCAATTAAAAACTGTCATGATGAAAATAAAACAGGCTGAAATAGAATAATATACAAATACAAGAATAAAAGTAGAATAATTATTCAATTTAATAGGTTGTAAGGACGGGTTTGGGAGGAGAGAGGGAGGGGTTTTATTTTTGTTTGTGTTTAATTTCTGTCAGTATAAAATATTCTAAATAAATAACCTAATGTTCTAAGTAAATAGGTTTGGACTTATTTTTACAACTGAAATATTATTTTTTTCTAATTACAGAGGGAAAGTACCGAAAAAAGTACCGTTGAGTACCGGAACCGAATTCCAGGTGCCGGTATCGGTAGTGGTATTGGTTCAGATGCGAAAGGTATCCAACCTTACTGTGCGCCATGGCTGTACGAGCCTCACCAACTACAGACTCACAGACACTATTGCATTTTTCCGTGCCGATCTTTTTGTTGCACAGTGAGTAGGGCTGGGCGATATGGAGAAAATCAGATATCACGATATTTTTGACTAAATACCTCTATCGCAACGATATTGTAATTTTGACTATTGGTGCTTTCACAAAATATTTACACAATGAGATGTTTGATAAATAATCATCAGTAATGTGGATATAAAGACTAAGTGGGTAAAGGCAAATAATAGAACAGCTACAACAGTCTGGTAAGTTCAGAAATGACATCACTTTACTGTAACACAGCCTTTAAAACCTGGAAAAGACACTTATGCCATATTACGATATTATGATATCCAAAATCTAAGACAATATCTAGTCTCATATCATGATAGATATATCGATTTTTCTCTAACAATGAATACGACATTTCATCTATGGGAAATACAGAGGATGACCGAAAGTATGTTCTGTGTATTTATCATAAATTTCCCGTCCTCGTGTGTAACAGAGGTTAAGTAGCCTGCAAATTAAACAGTTAATAGTGTGAAAGATGTGAAACATTATCCACATAAATGATCAAACTTTTATGGAGTATCCACGCATATAATTATGTTTTTCTCATAGACAACGTCACAGACGTATGCCAGTAAGTGAAGTGGAAACTTTATTTTGTAACGTTGTTGAGTTTCGGCACTTTCCACTTAGAATTCGCCACGTTACATAGCCAGACAAGACTTTGCAGAAGGCCCGCACATTCTCACGACTGCTCAACAGTTTGCGTGACAAAAGTGTCCGTAAAAACCAGCGTAGCAAGCTTTTCGTGCGTATGCAACATTTATACATGAGGCCCCAGGACTTATTACGTATTATAAACGTATTCTGTAGGCAACTGGAAGCCAGTGCAGTTGCATAAGCAATGGTGTTACATGGCTGGTGGATTTGGAGCATGTTGTAATCCTCGCTGCAGAATTCTGAATGAGTTTGAGCCAGTGGAGTAGATTATTAGGGAGTCCAGACAAGATAGAATTGCAGTAGTCAAGGCGGGATGTCACATACGCATTGACAAGGCCTTCTGCACTCTGCTGGGTGAGCGCTGGCCGTGTAATGTTCCTTAGATGGAAAAAGGCACTTTGAGACATACTGTTTATGTGCGCACTTAAATGAGAGTATTTTGTCCAGTATGTAGCTTTGCTTTGCTTATTTAAAGCTAATGTACTTGCACTTACTACTTGTTGTCTGGAGTTTGAACCTTCAAAGTTGAAAGCACTTAATTGTAAGTTGCTTTGGATAAAAGCGTCAGCTAAATGACATGTAATGTAATGTAAAGTATGACACCAAGGCTCTTGAACTGGTTGGAGCAAGTGATGGTGAAATAACTGGTTCTTTCACCTTGCTCCTCAATTCCCATAGATAAATACCCCTCCTACCAAGCTCCACCCCACTCCTCCCTCCCACCTTTTTTTCCTTTTCTCCCTCCCTTCTGGTGAGCCTCACCTAATCAAACATACTCAAAGCTTCATACCCACTCCCTCTCATATCTATAACAACCATGTACCATGACTCACAACATTTCATACTATAATCACAAAAACACTCATCATACGCACACTTACACACACAGACACACCTATTCATGGGCGCACACACACACACACACACACACACACACACACACACACACACACACACACACACACACACACACACAAGCTTAGTCACATACTGTCTTTATATGTTTTATGTTCTTTGTGTTCACAAGCTCTGTTTATGTATGTCAAATGGACCTTTTTTCACCGCAGACATTTTGACTTGATGTTGCATTTCTTTATATAACTGTTTATTTGTTATACTGAAGTTACATTGTTGAAACTGTATGACAATCTATATAAGCATAAAGAGAAATTCCTATTTTATCTGCTTTTATATGTTTAACTGTTTTAACTGCTGTTTAATGTTTAATTTCTTATACTGCACTGTAACTTGTATTCTCGTATTTTATCTCTTTTTATGTTGTTTTTATCTGTTTTTATGTAAAGCACTTTGAATTGCCCTGTTCCTGAAATTTGCTATACAAATAAAGCTGCCTTGCCTTGTCATAGTAGGAAAAGTACAGCTGAAATTGATAACCTTTAACGATGGCTCAGTTCCATCAAGTGTCCCAGTAAGATATTTCAGTGAGTCAGCATGCACAATACCAGGACCTCTCCTTAGTGGAATGCAGCCATCAGTAATGGTTTAATACCAGGGTCTCTCCTAAGTGGAATGCAGCCATCAGTAATGGTTTAATACCAGGGCCTCTCCTAAGTGGAATGTAGCCATCAGTAATGGTTTAATACCAGGACCTCTCCTAAGTGGAATGCAGCCATCAGTAATGGTTTAATACCAGGGCCTCTCCTAAGTGGAATGTAGCCATCAGTAATGGTTTAATACCAGGACCTCTCCTAAGTGGAATGCAGCCATCAGTAATACTGTATGTTACATGTCTCTTACACTCATTTGGGTGTAAGGTTTGTAGGTTTTTTGTAATTATTTGTATATTAACACCTATGGCAAAACTTAATAAATATTTTTTTTTTTCGTAGATGTACAGATCGTGAGGCCAACAATAGCCATGTTAGCTCTAATGCTTCAGGCACATCCGCAAGGATGTGAAATTACTAAACTGTCACTGACTGTTGCCTAACGTTACCACTTCCTCATGCTGTTAAATGGTAGGCTTCCCAACCTGGCACAGACCTGTCGGTGTTGGGAGCGGTCAATGCCGCTGTGTCACCTTTTCTATCTCGGCGCTATTGAATGACAGGGGCCCTGGAAGTTGACCCATATCGGTCTGATGTCAGTATAACCAGAGTGTGAACAGAGAGGAGAAGTAAAGGTAACAAACCTGCTCTGTGTAACCGAAGCTGAGGGTTGAAAACAGCGTCCAGTAGTTTCTGTTGTCGCTCGTTCTTCTCTTTTGAACGACAAAGTTCCTCCTCGTACTCTGCTATCGTCCTTTCAAACAGCCCAAATATCTCTTCAGCAGCCGCAGTTAGTCGCTGCTCCACCAACGATCTCAGCATTTGGACTTTAGTCATTTTCACACAACGACAGAAACTTTTCCTCCGAACAAACTCCGTCAGAAAACACTATTTGCTCTGCATCAAACTGTGTTGCTAACCAGCAATAGGTCGATAGTTTTGTAGCTACCTGGAGATGAGTCAGAGGTAAAACATTGAGAGCAAAGGTGAGCAGCACAAAGTCCATTCAGGTTCAGACAGGTTTATCCGGACACAGCCAGGCTCGTTTGAGATGAACTGCGCCACCTGTAAGGTGGACGAGAGCAGCCGGTGGGCGGTGACTAAAGTCCGCTGTCAGGTCGGACAGTTTCCAGCCGGTTTCCAGCAGGCTGAACAGGAAGTGACAGAAACACTGTGGTCCGATTGCGATTTAATAAAATGTTATCAGACCCATATATCAGCTCCTACACGGTCTCCAGTTGTTTTATTATGACAGAGTAGCTGTCTAAATGCTCTACATCAGTGGTTCTCAACCTTTTTTGTGCCAGCGCCCCCATATCCATTATCCAGGTCCCTAACGCCCCCCCATCAAATATTATGTGTGTTAATTGCCCCGAATATTAATGATTATGCCCTAATATAGGCCTATTATTGTTGTTACTATTGTTATCAAAAATAATCAAATTGAATGACAAAACAACACATGTATTAGTTTCCCAGGTATCAAAAAAGCCATGTGAATAGAAATTATATATTTACAGGTTTTTAAAAAAAATGCAACCATTTGACATTCAAATTAAATAACAGCAGCCAATCTAGCCAAGACTAGATAACATTCAAACTATAATTAGGTATTATCAAAAGGCCTACTGCATGCTGTGAACCTCAGCACCTAATTTGAATGTCCTTTTTTGTTTGTGACGTGACCTTGGGTGTCATGAAATGCGCTTTAAATAAAATGTATTATTATTGTTATTATAATTATTATTATTATTACAAACACTAACAGTAGCCAATCAGAAACAGCTAGCAATTTAACATTCAAATCTAGTTTTCATTCAAATCTATAATCAAATTGTTCCAACGGAAAACACTTATCAAAGGGTAAAAGCAGAAGACGCACGCACACACGCACACAGAAAAGTATTTTGGTGATGACAAACGACTTGAAGAATGGAAATAAGTTTACAACCTTGAGTGTTGTTAGTGAGAGCCGGTTTTTAGGGTTAGAAGAGTCTAGGTTTGCTATCGCCTGTCTTGCGAGTAAATAGCAGAAAAAACGTTTGGAGAAAATGCAAACCCCACATCGCGCTGTGTTTGGTGGAGGTGTGTGAGAGTCCCGTTCAGTAAACGGTAACATCGCTGCCTCTATCGCTTCCATGAGAACATTGTGTTCTATAAACCATCTGACGATAAACTGTTACTGTGAAATATAGTCTACTTGTGCTACACTGGGGGGGGGAAGGGGGGGTTTAAAGAATACAACAGGACGTCGCGGCGATTGCTTTTTTTCTTTTCTTATCTGAACGCAGCTTCACTAGGAGCTACAGAGCTCATTTAAGATGATGCTCTTACGTCCCGTTTCCATGAAGGCAGCACGGAGCTGCGCCAAACAAAGCTGCCAGAAGCACAGAGAAGTTAGGATACCCGTCTGGTCCAGTCGCAGTGCTGCAAACTGGCAGCTTTTAATGTTGCAGACCACTTATTTTTTTAGTAGTTGAAGTGTAAACATGTATTGTTGTGAATCTTTGGTTTAAACTAGCTTTCAAACAAACGCCCCCCAAGGGCATCTCAACGCCCCCCTTTACAAAATATTGCTTCCAACTCTCCCCATCATCTTCTGAACGCCCCCTGGGGGGCGGTACCGCCCCCGTTGAGAAACACTGCTCTACATGCTCATCAGCCACGCCCACGGCAGTCACCCCTATGTTAAATGCCCATAGAGGCAGGCAGATTATTATTTTTAAAGGCCATTTATTTCATGGATCCAGGATACTATGCATCCTGATAAAGTTCCCTTGGCCTTTGGAATTAAAATACCCCCCCCCCCCACATCATCACATACCCTTCACCATACCCCCCCCATCATCACATACCCTTCACCATACCCCCCCATCATCACATACCCTTCACCATACCTAGAGATTGGCATGGTTTTAGGTCAGTTAGCCTAATAGCTGGTTTGATTTGCGTTGAGAGATGATTTTATGGAAAGTACCCCATGCCAATCTCTAGGTATGGTGAAGGGTATGTGATGATGTGTAGCTATTTTAATTTTATTTTAAAACCTTGTTCCCAGATCTCAGATATTAACTTGGAGAGAACAAAGTTATTAAAACTGACAGACATGAAAAATTATTTAAGAAAAGACTAAGTGGAATAAATGGAAGGTAGGGAATGAGTCCTTACCCCAAGTGAAGGAGTTCAAGTACCTTGGGGTTTTGTTCGCGAGTGAGGGGACAATGGAGCGGGAGATTGGTCGGAGAATCGGCGCAGCGGGTGCGGTATTGCATTCAATCTATTGCACCGTTGTGACGAAAAGAGAGCTGAGCCAGAAGGCAAAGCTCTCGATCTACCGGTCAGTTTTCGTTCCTACCCTCACCTATGGTCATGAAGGCTGGGTCATGACCGAAAGAACGAGATCCAGGGTACAAGCGGCTGAAATGGGTTTCCTCAGGAGGGTGGCTGGCGTCTCCCTTAGAGATAGGGTGAGAAGCTCTGTCATCCGTGAGGAGCTCGGAGTAGAGCCGCTGCTCCTTCACGTCGAAAGGAGCCAGTTGAGGTGGTTCGGGCATCTGGTAAGGATGCCCCTGGGCGCCCTCCCTAGGGAGGTGTTCCAGGCACGTCCAGCTGGGAGGAGGCCTCGGGAAGACCCAGGACTAGGTGGAGGGATTATATCTCCAACCTGGCCTGGGAACGCCTCGGGATCCCCCAGTCGGAGCTGGTTAATGTTGCTCGGGAAAGGGAAGTTTGGGGTCCCCTGCTGGAGCTGCTCCCCCCGCGACCCGACACCGGATAAGCGGACGAAGATGGATGGATGGATAAGTGGAATAAATATGAAAAAAATCTTTCTTTTTACAAGATCTACAAAGTTTAATTTCATTGAATTACATGTATACAAAACAAAAACAGTTTTTCCTAAGCAACACAGTTACCGAAACAGTGGCAAATATTGTAGAAGTACAGCCTTGAACTGCAGTTATTGTGGTGAAAACATTTGCTTAACTTTACAACTGTTTGTTATCGTGCATTTAACAGAAATTGAACATTACTTGATTACTTGAGCAATTGTTACAATATTTGTTCTAGTAAATATAGATTAAACTAGAGTGAACGTGCCAGATTCTTGTTACCTGGAGGTGCACATAGAAACAGAATCACTACTACTTTTTTATTAATAAGGGAAATAATTCCACTAATTAACCCTGACAAGGCACACCTGTGAAGGTAAAACCATTTCAGGTGACTACCTCATGAAGCTCATTGAGAGAACACCAAGGGTTTGCAGAGTTATCCAAAAAAGCAAAGGGTGGCTACTTTGAAGAATCTAAAATATAAGACATGTTTTCAGTTATTTCACACTTTTTTGTTAAGTACATAATTCCACATGTGTTCATTCATAGTTTTGATGCCTTCAGTGAGAATCTACAATGTAAATAGTCATGAAAATAAAAAGGAAACGCATTGAATGAGAAGGTGTGTCCAAACCTTTGGCCTGTACTGTATTTTTCAGATCTCTCAATTGCCATGATGACCAAGATATTCAACGGGGAAATGTGGAAAGCTGCCAGTCATTACTTTGCCAAATCATCTGTGGTAAGTTTACAAAATCGTAATTGAAAATGGGAGTAGGAAGTAAAGAGAGGGCAGCATAAAATGACACCTTTGGTTTCAAAAGTAAATACCTTTTAAATAATTGTGATTACTATGAAACCTTGATGTTAGCCCTTTCAGAGAGAAAGTTATGGTATTTTTTATGGGATGATTTATAACATGCTATTTAAAGCTTTAATTTACAAAGTGATCTAAATACATATTGTTAGAATGGCACTTTAACAGCGGTTGAGGCTAGATGGGATACAGCTACGGTGACGACAGTTAAGTTTAGGCACCAAAACAACTTGTTAAGTTCATGAAACAGATCGTGGTTTGAATAAAAAACTCTAGAGGAACGAAACACGTTTACCTGGGTGAAAGTATAACAAATATATTATTATATTAGTCTAGATTTTGCGGGATTTTTGCGTAACTTTTGGCCGTAGCTGTATCCCTTCTACCGTAAACAGCCCACCTTGAACTTCATCCAAAATGAAACTGCACAGACTGCAGCGCCCCCTACTGACCAAATGTCCTTACTGTTCAATTATATTTAAAGGCTGAATTGGAGCTTCTGAGGAAAATTTAGCAGAGAATTTAACTACGTTAATGACATTTGGCTTGCCATATTCTACTTGATGAAACCGGTCTTCTATTCACATCTGCAAAAAAAAAATATTACTCAACCACGTCTTAAAAACAAAGGGAGATGAAACAAAAAATGTATTAAAAATGTACTTTTTTGAATAACGCACAAAACTCAAATCTTTTGTTCTTGTCACTACAGCAGCACCACCGAGGGATCCTACTTTCCTGAGTACGAAGCCGGCCATCAAGGACTTCCCCGACTGGCAACAGACTGGAGCAGACGCTGTAGCAGGGACAGCATTTTTTTTTGCTACTGAAATAATTTACATTTTGATAGAAAGTGGACAATATAGTGTGACAATTAGTTTTTGTTCTCCAACATGTACACACTGCTGTTGTGAAGCAGTGATATACAGCTCACGAGTGTGTAGTCAAAATAGAGAAATACTGTATATTTCAGCGACTCCTACAGATTAAGAAAAATAATTAATTTTGTTAATAAATAAATGTTATTCTTGGCTCAATTGTTAAGTGTTTAGGTTCAAATAACATTACCATGATCCCATAGGCATCCAAAAATTGAGAAAGTGACGTTTTTTAAAACTGAAACAAGGTGTTGGACATCCTGTTGTGTGTGTGTGTGCAAGCCCTTTTTATTACCACGGGTTTACAGACAGTCTCTAATAATTGGGTATCACCTGGAACACAGCCAATAATCGAGAGACACACCCACCAAACGAGAGAAAACATAACTCAAGCCGTTGCACACCGTTCCCAGGAAACGTGCGTGCCCCAGCTCTTTGCCTGAGGGGAAGCCCACAGTCTCAGACTTAAAAAAACCCTGGTTTAAGCTTTTAACCCTTGTGTTGACTTCGGGTCAAATTGACCCGTTTTCAACTTTTGTTTTATATCAGAAAATATGGGACGTAGAAATAAGCGCTGAAAATGTGTAGAAGAAAAATGTAATAATTTATTTTTCAAGATTGACGGGAAGACAACACAAGGTAGTGTTTTTGTACATTAGCCCTTAGTATAGACCACAGTAGGATAATTATCCCCAAATCTAGCTACATACAAGAATATATTTTAATGTGTTACAGTGTGCTATTTTCTATAATGATTTGAACTTGTGTAAATTGTCTTTGAGTACCCTGAAAAGCACTTTATAAATAAAATGTATTATTATAAGTAATTGTGTATGGTTTATCTATCTTACTTTAGCAATTCAATTTAGTAAAGATATTTAAAGTAATTGTGTGTGACCTATACTGACCAGTTTTGTTAAATGTATTAATGCAGGATCAATTGATCTGCACATCTTCCTGACATCTGTACTACGTATAACAGATGTCAGGAACGATGTACCTGAGACTGCATCTGTAAGATGTATAGCAGATGTTAGAACGACGTATATAAGCCTACATCTCTACGATGTAGTGCATACGTTAGAACGACGTATATAAGCCTACATCTCTACGATGTAGTGCATACGTTAGAACGACGTATATAAGCCTACATCTCTACGATGTAGTGCATACGTTAGAACGACGCATATAAGCCTACATCTCTACGATGTAGTGCATACGTTAGAACGACGTATATAAGCCTACATCTCTACGATGTATTGCATACGTTAGAACGACGTATATAAGCCTACATCTCTACGATGTATTGCATACGTTAGAACGACGCATATAAGCCTACATCTCTACGATGTATTGCATACGTTAGAACGACGTATATAAGCCTACATCTCTACGATGTATTGCATACGTTAGAACGACGTATATAAGCCTACATCTCTACGATGTAGTGCATACGTTAGAACGACGAATATAAGCCTACATCTCTACGATGTAGTGCATACGTTAGAACGATGTATATTGCCTGCCTCTCTACGACGTATGGCATACGTTAGAACGATGTATATATGTATACGTCGCGAAGAGAGCGGCTATATGTCGCTGAAACGTAGCGGAGCGACGTCGCGGGGACGTCGTGCCAATGAGCAAACTACCAAAATACTACGTATCCCTGATGCATTCTGATTACATCGCCAATACGTCGGCGCGACGTATGTGTGCTTACTGGGAATATAGCGTCAGTCTGAGGAAGAGGTCCAGGGCGAGAAGACGCAAGGTGCTATGGCAAGACATACTTCAATCAGTGAGTCATTTGGCAGCAGCCCAGGTACAGGGAGATAGTGTGATAGGCTCACTGACTGTGGGAAAGTTATTCACGCTGTTAAGGCTTTAGTTTTTTAATGTTCAAGAGTTCCCCGGAATCCCAGCATTCTTACAACAAGCTAACAGAAAGCAGTTTGTTCTGAGATTTTCTTTATAATTAAATAATATGAGAGTAGGTTATTGTCTTGTCATTATGCAGCTAATTTGGAATTGGTAAGCCTACAGCCTCGGTATCGGCAATACCAGCCTGGGTATTACTTGGTATCGGATCGAATAGGAATTAAGTGGTATCGCACATCACTAGTGGCTGATCAGTCTCGTCAATTTCCAGCTAGCACGCTACGCTAACTGCTCAAGTTAGCCACGGTAAGTAAAAGTGCTTCCGGTACTGATTCTTCACAATAAAAGAAAAAACGAAAGTTATGATGCTTCTGCAGCAGAATATCGCATTTCAATGTTATTTCAAACGGTTTAGTATATTATTTGATTATTATTACTGATACCTTAACATGTAGGCAGTATTTTCATGTTAGTTTAATCCTTGAATCCTGTACATTCCGTTCTGCTACACAGATCTATATTTAAAAATAACTTTTATGTAACGTATAGGTTTATTGTTTAGTCTGATTTTACCATAAATTATATTTTAACCGTTGCTAAATTTAGGTTAAGTTGGTTGTAGGTCAAGCTTAAGACATTTTAATTTGAAGGTTAACCACCAAGTTACAGCAGACCCGGATGTTACTCTTTGAGCAATACGGTGTCTAACGAGCGGAGTCGGTTTGTTGTGCTGAGAAAGTGTGCGTGAGCTCCAACAGCACTGATCCATCAGAGCGCCTCTGTGTGTCCGGATAAAGCTGTCTGAATCTGAATGGACTTTGTGCTGCTCACCTTCTTCCTGAATGTTTTACCTCTGACTCATCTCCCGGTAGCTACAAAGCTATCGACGCTAGCTTAGCATGCTAGCTGGTTAGCAACACAGTTTGAAGGAGAGCAAACGGTGTTTTTGACGGAGTTTGTCAAAATGACTAAAGTCCAAATGCTGAGATCGTTGGTGGAGCAGCGACTAACTGCGGCTGCTGAAGAGATATTTGGGCTGTTTGAAAGGACGATAGCAGAGTACGAGGAGGAACTTTGTCGTTCAAAAGAGAAGAACGAGCGACAACAGAAACTACTGGACGCTGTTTTCAACCCTCAGCTTCGGTTACACAGAGCAGGTTTGTTACCTTTACTTCTCCTCTCTGTTCACACTCTGGTTATACTGACATCAGACCGATATGGGTCAACTTCTAGGGCCCCTGTCATTCTGGTTAATCAAACCATGTTCTCAAACTACAAAGTAAGTAGCCTACGTAAAACTAAAGTGTAGACAGGTCAGACAAAAGCCAGTTCAGGGCTCCAGACTAACTTTGTTTTACTAGGAGCACTACAGCCACTAACTGAACTTTTTTGGAAGGGAAAAGTGTAAGGATGCACACCTTAAATTGACACAAGCACTATTTGTTTTGATGATGTAAATAGTTTTATATTTGATCAGCAACTGTGCCAACGTGCCATTTGCTTTTGACCAGATAAGGCAACCTATATGTATTTTACTTTATAGAAGTAGCAGTCACATCTCTACCTCTCTCACCCAAGTGAGGGAGCGGTGCTGTCACCTTGTGTTTGAAAGGTTGTCCTGTCTCACAATGAGCTGATTTAATGATGTTGAGAAACATGAAAATATAATGCCCTCCTGGCTACAAGCCTTTGTTGTGTAGAACACTGAATCCCAACAAAGGGTTAGTTACGCTGTTGCCAGGGGTTTGTGGAAAGATCATAGAGAAGGTTAACTAATTTGATTTAAAACATTTAAATTATGATTTGATAGAATATTCCAGCTGTAACATGTAAACAATAGAGGTTGCAGTTATGTAGGAGTGTATGAAGACTAGAAAGCAAGCAAGCACAGAAGTTTAGCTAAAAGTGATGAATAAATAGTATAAATAAATAGCTGGTGAAGAGTTTTAAACACGTAATCCTTTTGTTCATTAACCCTGATGACAGTGGTTCCCAAACTGGAGGGCCCCAAGTTATAACACATCAACAACTGGTCCTTATATTTAATAAATTAATATCTATTCGGTTATAGGTCTTAGGTCCAACTAATCGTTGACTGCAAAAACATCGGGGTAGACAGAACCTATTGTGTGTTTTCATGTTTGGTTCAGGAGATGTGATACCAAAATACATAATTTGGTTACAGTGGAAGGATAAATGGCCGCCACAAAGCATTTTTGCGATGGGTCCATTTCTGAAAATGTTCAGGGCTCCGAACTGTACAAGTGTACCAATTCAATGCTTTCATGGAAAAAGTGAACATATCACCTGGACTATTCAGTTTATCCCTGTACCGTGTGGGACAAATCTGTTTAACACATCAGATGTAAATTTTTGATTTTACAATAATTAAAGCCTCTGTCCCTGCTTAATCTTTTATTTTACATAAAATAAATGGGACCAAACTAGTGATTGAGACCATAAAGTCATTATGATAGTGTTTACTGAGTAATCAGGGTCATTTTCTCAGACTTCTATAAAACGGACTTCTTTTTGGAGCCTGCTGAAAATGAGAGAGAATGCAGCTTTAATGAGCTTCAGCATTGGCTCCACTTTTCTGACCCGGAAACCATTATTTTTTGGTCTCAGGAAAAAGAGAGCAAGTGTTCTGGTCTATTCTACAATAACAGTACATAACAATAATAACAGTAGTATCCTATTTTTTGTTGTCTGTCCTTCCAGAGCTCCCACAGCAACATGTCTGTAAGGAGGAGGAGGTTCTCTCTGACCAGGAGCTCAACATGCCAGTTATAACCTCTGTGGTATCAGAAGCAAACAGTGACCACCAGCTCCTCTCTCACAACTCTCATGAAGCTGAGAGCCACGATCAGAAAGGAAGCAAGCATGGAGACTCAGGATCAACTACAAATGCAGAGCCAGAACCAAAGAAGAGACGACGCAAGAGCAGAAGTCACAGTAACAACGTAGACAACACTAACATATCAGAGATTCACCCTAATACTCAAACAAGTAAAAGGTCTTTCATATGTGACACATGTGGGAAAGACTTAAAGTATAAATCTGCATTGCAGAGACACCTGATAGTCCACACAGGTGAGAAGGGTTATTCTTGCAAAACATGTTGAAAAGATTTTAGCCAAAATAGTGGCTTGTTAGTCCAATTGAGAACTCGCACAGGTGAGAAGCTGTACATTTACAAGAACTTTTATACCTTGATATATTCTGTTCTATACACTTCTGTTCTGGTAATTGCTCAGAAACCCTCTGAATATTGTAAATATATCTAGGAAAGCCTTCTAAATCTTCTAAATACCCTAGGTCTCTAGTTTCTTTTACCTGTGGGTAAATGCAGACCTCCGGGAACTGCTGTTCATCAGCATGTACGAAAGTAAATAGAAAATCTGCAAACTTTTTGGTTGACAAGGTGCTACCAAATTCTGAGACATACAGTGGCACTCATAAGTTTATGAAGCCATGCTAAAGTTGACTAAAAAGAGGAATAAGAAATTATCTTTTGGAAATTTATCTTAATGCCTTAATTAAAAAAATGAGGAAAAATCCCGCCTTTTTTTTAATTTCAGTTAGCTTAATAGTTGGTTTGATTTGCATTCAGAGATGATTTAATGGAAAGTACCCCATGCCAGTCTCTAGGTATGGTGAAGGGTATGTGATCCTGGATCCATGAAATAACTGGCCTTGAAAAATAAAAATCTGCCTGCCTATATGGGAATTTAACATAGGGGTGTACTTACTTATGCCCCTTGTATTTTAAGGAAGAACATTTATTTATTTAGGATACATTATTCATTCACAAAGAAAATTGGTGTACTTAAATGTTGGATTTTTACAATTTTTTTTTAAATTAAGGAATTAAGATCAACTTCCAAAAGATTATTTTTTTTTTTTGCTCTTTTTAGTCGTCTTTAGCATGGGTTCATAAACTTATGAGTGCCACTGTACTTTTTCGGAGACAGAAATGGTTCCTATTAACTTTGATGAAGTGAAAACCCAGTGAGACGGTCAAAGTTTAAGTTGAAAACATGTACAGCACCCAAAAACAAGGTCAGGTCTATTTTAATGTACCCAGTGCCCTGGTTAGCATCACTAAGTGTGCATTCACATTTCCTGTGTCCGCCGTCAGACGGTGCAGCCAAAACACAGGTCTTTCCAATAATTTTTTACAAAGGTGCGTCAGGGGCTGCAGTGGGGGAAGACGGAAAGAAAAAAAAGCTGCGGTTGCCTATCATCTCAGCGTAGATCAGACTTGTCAGTCCATTTTGAGGCAGTGTGAGAACGGGAAACATCACTGCCTCTATCGCTGCCACAAGAACATTTTGAAACACTATGAGGCTGACTGTTTGCCAAACAACGAAGCACAGCCCGTCCTTCTCTTTCTTTCCCTGCTTTATCGTCTATTTCTAAATAAACAGGACCATAATTTACTAAATTAACATCATGCTGCTGTATTGAAGAAGACTTGAAACTAGCAATTGAGATCATAAACTCATTATGAAAAGGTTGTAAATTAAGTGAGAAGTAGGGTCATTTTCTTTTATACTCTTATTGATCAGACTTATTTTTGGAGCCAGTGGAGTCGCCCCCTGCTGAAAATTTGATAGAATGCAGCTTTAATGAGCTTTAGCATTGGCTTCACTTTTTAGCCCCCTGAAGCTCCATTCATTATTTTTACAGTCTATGTTCTCAAGAAAAAGAGAAGAAATGTTCTGTTCTTTTCTCCAGTAATAGTGGTATCCTATTTCTTTTGTTGTCTGTCCCTCCAGAGCTCCCACAGCAACATGTCTGTAAGGAGGAGGAGGTTCTCTCTGACCAGCAGCTCTGTATTCAAGAGAGGAACTCCAGTCTGGACCAAGAGGACCCAGAGCCTCCACAGATTAAAGAGGAACAGGACGAACTGTTCACCAGTCAGGAGGAAGAGCAGCTTGTACTGAAGCAGGAGATGGATAACTTTCGTCACAGTAACATCGTAAACAACACCAACATGTCAGAGATTCACATCAATACTCAAACAGGTAAGCTATTTTATGTGACATGTGGGAAAGAGTTTAAATATAATTCAGGTTTGAAGAAACACCTGAGAATCCACACAAGTGAGAAGTCATATTCTTGCAAAACATGGAAAAAAATTCTGACAAAATAGTGGCTTGTTGGTTCAATTGAGAACTCACACAGGTGAGAAGCTGTACATTTACAAGAACTTTTATACTTTGATATATTCTGTCCTATACACTTCTCTACACCCTTCTGTTCTGGTAATTGTTTCGAAACCCTCTATATAATGTTAATATATCTAGGAAAGCCATACATCTCCTAAATGCCCTAGGTCTCTGGTTTGTTTTACCTGTGTGTAAACGCAGACATCTGATAGCTACCGTTCATCAGCATGTACGGCTTATGGTCTAGTTTAAAATAAATGGGACCATAATTTACAAAATGAACATCATGCTGTATTGAAGAACAGACCATAAACTCATTATAAAAAGGTTGTAAATTAAGTGAGAAGTAGGGTCATTTTCTCTTATACTCAAAAACAACTCTTATCTATTAAGACTTATTTTTGGAGCCAGTGGACTACTTTAATGCAGTTAACATAAACGTAAAAAAAAAAAAATATATATGGTTAGACTTATGTAATAATTGCTACAGGCCTAACTATGATTGTATGCAGTTTTATGTTGCAGCCTGTATGTCCAAGACAAGTTTCCCTTGGGACAAATAAAGTAATCTTTATCTAAAAGTTAAACTTAATTTCACTTAGGTAAATGCATAACCCAGAAATGAACATAGAACATAATTAATATATAAACATACTAAATATTATGTAAAAAGATCTTGTCAATGTGAAATTACAGTTTTTTCTGTGTGCATGTATGTGATTCTCCTCAGATGTCCAGCAGCTGTCAGTGGTTAAAGCAGAGGTTCCCCTTGAGCAGCAGGAGTGGAGCTCCAGTCTGGCCCAGGAGGACCCAAAGCCCCCCCCACACATTAAAGAGGAACAGGAGGAACTCTGGACCAGTCAGGAGGGAGAACAGCTTCAAGGGCTGGAGGAGGCTGATATCAAGTTGCCGTTCACTTCTGTCCCTGTGAAGAGTGAAGATGATGAAGAGAAAGCTCAGTCCTCACAACTTCATGAAAGCCAAACTGAAGAGAACAGAGAGGCAGAGAGAACAGGAGCTGATGGAGAGGACTGTGGAGGACCAGAACCAGCCAGGAACTCAGATCCAGATAATCCTTTACAACCAGCTACTCATGACAAGACTTCAGACTCCTCTGAATCTCAGACTGATGCCAGCGGTGTTTTGGAGGAGACTAGGGAACCTCAGTCAGGTTTAAACTCTCTGCAAAACAATGAAGTAGCTGTAAGTGATGTGGAATGTAATACTGGAAACACATCAGTTAGCTCCTCTGAATGTGCTGGAAGCTTTGGCCGCAAGAAACATCTGCAGAAACCCTCTGGAGTCCAAACAGGAGTGAAACCATTTTGTTGCTCAGTTTGTGGTAAAAGATACCTTCTGAAGAAGACCTTAACAACTCACATGAAAGTTCATTCAGAAGAAAAATGTTACACCTGCTCAGTTTGTAAAGCAAGTTTCTGTCAGCCTGGCAATTTGGTTAAACACATGAGAATCCACACAGGGGAGAAACCATTTAGTTGTTCAATTTGTGGTAAAAGATTCACTCAAAAGCAACATCTGAAACCACACTTGGCTGTCCACACGGGGGAAAAAACATTTAGTTGCTCAGTTTGTAGTAAAAGATTCATACAAAAGCAACATCTGAAACAACACTTAGCTGTCCACACGGGGGAAAAAACATTTAGTTGTTCAGTTTGTAGTAAAAGATTTGCACTAAAGCAACATCTGAAACGACACTTGACTTCCCACACTGGGGAGAAATTATTTAGTTGTTCAGTATGTGATAAAAGATTTGCACACAAGCAACATCTGAAAACACACTTGCCCGTCCACACAGGGGAGAAACCATTTTGTTGCTCAGTTTGTAGTAAACGATTTGCGCTAAAGCAATATCTGAAAAGACACTTGAGCATCCACACAGGGGAGAAATAATTATTTGTTAAAGGTGCAATATATAATACTGACAGACAGCGTTTAAAATGGTTACTGCAGGTTGAGAACGCTGAACCCAATGTCCTTTAATGTCAATCAGTATGTTTACGTGCACGTAATATTCCAGTTTTTGCCCTAATTCCGAAAAAGTCAATATTCCAACTAAGCGGTTTACGGGGCTAATAAAAGAGAGTATTCCACTAATATTCCCGTTTCCATGTAGCCATGTAAAACATTTTTAAAGTTTACCTTTGCACGGTCAAATTCCTCCCTACATCTCTGACTTGAAACAGCTTCATACTCCCACCCGTAGTCTGAGGTCATTAGATCTGAGGCTATCAGTGGTTCCCTACACTCATTTTGAAACTAGAGGGGATTGATCATTCCAAGCAGTGGCTCCTAGGCTGTGGAATGCAGACCTGCCAACCTGTACGCATTTTGCGTAGTATATACGCATTTTGACATCAAAATACGGTGATACGATTTGTCACTTTAGACTATGCAAAAATCAGGTGACTGCTTTGAGTTCACTCGTTGACGTGCAGTAGCCGTCTCAGTCTAACTCTTGATGATAGTAGGCAGCAAAACTTATGGCTAAAAACAGCGTAGCAGGCACGAGCATGCTGGAAAAAAAAACTAAAGAAGAAGAGTTCGACCAATCACACCGTCGGGTCCCTTCCTCTAATGTCAAGCGGGAATATCAGCTACTGATAGGATTATTCATTCCCTTTTATATATGTCAATGTTCATTCCTCCCTCATTCCCATTTAGTTTGGTTGGTTTCCCCCATATATCTATGGGTTTCCCCAAGGGAGGACTGTGCTTGCAAAGGTAAACGGATTTGATGTAGAAAGGTGAAATTAATTAATTTACGTAGCCTACCTGTCAACTTTGGAGAAATATTATTTATTTATATTATTAATAAAGCCTTGCATTTATAAAGTGTTGGATTTCGTTACAAAGGTTGCCTTTCCTATGATTAAGTTCATACCGTAATAGGGCTGGGCGATAAAACGATAACGATATGTATCGCGATAGACACATAATCAATATCAATAGAAAATGCGGTTGATAAAACGTTCGATAACTTGTTTTTCTTCATCAGAAGAAACCAGAGGTTGTGAATCAAGTTTGGTTGCATGAACAAAGGCCCTCACTCTCTGGCAACCTAGCAATGTGGGGAGTGACACTCTAACAGCCAATCATGTAACAGTATCATGTTTGGTTGCGCCACATCGCTGTCTCATGTTCTTCAATAACAGAACCGGCGTGGAGTGGAAAGTGAGTGTCGCAGCAAGCGAGGAAATCGTTGATAAAACAGGAAAAGAGTCGGTATGGCAGTTTTGGGGATTTTATAAGTCTGACCGTAGTCAGACCAATGTCGTCTGACCGTCGTCCCCACCAACACTGGTACTACCACAAATTTGTTTTACCACTTTAGCCGCGCTCACACTTTCGAGCACAGCCGTATTCGCCATCAATATCCAACAACATCTGCAACTGCAACACGGCACAAGCAGCAGACCACCATGGAGAGGTACTCTGCATCAGCACCTTACTAAACACTACAAAGAAATAACGGAGGCAGACATGCTGAGCACCGTCCAGAAGCCAGGTTACCAACCTAGCACTAAACCTGCAGAAAATAGTTCCTTCTCAGGTTTCTTATATTTAGCTAAAACTTTGCACTATTTTATGATACTTTATTAAGCATTTCTTACTTATTCTTTAATTTTGCACCTTAATGTTAAGAGATAATTGAATAAGTGTTCATTGGGATTTTAGACCTGTTTACATTTTAATTATTTGAGTGTTTTCCATGGTTGTGTTGACATTTCTGCTTTTATAACTGAGGGGATTATAATCAGAGCAGGGTTAAGTTTAAAATAAAAATGTTTAAATTTGATATATTTTTCTCCTGTTCCTTATTTTAAATAGGTCATAAAAAATATCAATAATTATCGATATCAACCGATATGAAAAACTTATATCGTGATACAGTTTTCAACCATATCGCCCAGCCCTAGCAGAGCCAGAACCGAAGAAGAGACGACGCAAGAGCAGAAGTCACAGTAACAACGTAGACAACACTAACATGTCAGAGATTCACCCTAATACTCAAACAGGTAAAAAGTATTTCATATGTTACACATGTTGGAAAGACTTAAAGTATAAATCAGCATTGCAGAGACACCTGATAGTCCATACAGGTGAGAAGGGTTATTCTTGCAAAACATGTCGAAAAGATTTTAAAAGAATTAAAAAAATTAGGAAAAATCCAACCTTTAAGGACACCAATTTTCTTTGTGAATGAATAATGTATCGTAAATAAATAAATGTTCGTCCTTAAAATACAGGGGGCATAAGTAAGTACACCCCTAAATCATATCTCTATCATCTATTTATCAGGCTGCATAGTATCCATGGTAATATGCATCCTGATAAAGTTCCATTGGCCTTTTTAAAATTAAAATAGCCCCACATCATCACATACCCTTCACCATACCTAGAGATTGGCATGGCTTTATTTCAGTTAGCCTAATAGCTGGTTTGATTTGCATTCCGAGATGATTTAATGGAAAGTACCCCATGCCAATCTCTAGGTATGGTGAACAGTATGTGATGATGTGGAGGCTATTTAATTCCAAAGGCCAAGGAACTTTATCAGGATGCATAGTATCCTGGATCCATGAAATAACTGGCTCGCTAAGCGTGCATTCACAATTCCTGTGTCCGCTGTCAGATGGTGCAGCCAAAAGACAGGTCTTTCCAATAATTTTTTTAAAGGTGCGGCAGGGGCCGCAGTGGGGGAAGACGGAAAGAAAAAAAACGCTGCTGTAGCCTATCATGTAAGCATAGATCAGACTTGTCAGTCTGTTTTGAGGCAGTGTGAGAACAGGAAATATCACTGCCTCTATCGCTGCCACAAGAAAGTTTTGAAACACTGAGGGTAAAAAAGCACTGAACTGCAGAGGAGTTAATGAGCATCGAATATTCGAAGAATAATAAACTTATAACCTCTCAAGGATCACCGTCCCGTCAACGTGACACTTTGTGACTGGGGCGTCGCTGTAACCTCGATAAAACTTCCACTCATGAGCGTTTTTATTATTTTAAATCATTAAATCTTTAAGATATACATCCATGTACACAACTGTTACAAAGTAACAGAAAATAAAACAATTCAGCCGTAATCTGCGCAGCTGAGAGTGCACGCATACCTGTTTTCGTTGTCCTTTCAGCAACAAAGTGGTATTTTGACCAAAACTTGATTTTCATAAATCCCCAAGAGTCCAAGGAAATGTAATATCCAAGCTTTATATTCCAAAACGATCTCTTCCCCTCACAATGGTGAAGTTTCTGGCCGAATCACAAGGAAAAACCCGAAACAGATTTCCATTTCCGCACTTGTTATCGCCGCTAGCTTCTCTGCCCAGCTTGCTAAATGCTCGAAGTGGGTGTCATCGTGTACCGACCATAGACAGTATATAAGTTACAGACAGTATCTTCTTCTTCTTTGTAGTTTATTGGCGGTTGGCAAACCAACTTAAATGTGCATTACCGCCACCGACTGGAGTGTGAACGAGAGATAAATGCAGAAAATAAATAAACCAAAATAATAAAAAATATTCAAATGTCAAATTTTCAAATCAAATACCAACCCACCGAACGAATATTCGAATATTCGGGTCCAGCCCTAGCTGACTGTTTGCCAAACAACGAAGCACAGCCCGTCCTTCTCTTTCTTTCTCTGTGAAATGAAGCTGCATTGCGCGGTCTAGTCTAAACACAGCCTAAGCCTATATCCTGATTGACAGGTGGCTGTGTAGCCAGGCCCTAAATCATCCCCTGCTTTATCGTCTGTTTCTAAATAAATAGACCATAATTTACTAAATTAACATCATGCTGCTGTATTGAAGAAGACTTGAAACTAGCAATTGAGATCATAAACTCATTATGAAAAGGTTGTAAATTAAGTGAGTAGTAGGGTCATTTTCTCTTATACTCCTATAGATCAGACTTATTTTTGGAGCTAATGGAGTCTCCCCCTGCTGAAAATTATATAGAATGCAGCTTTAATGAGCTTCAACATTGGCTTCACTTTTTAGCCCCCTGAAGCTCCATTACTTTTACAGTCTATGTTCTCAAGAAAAAGAGAACAAATGTTCTGTTCTTTTCTCCAGTAATAGTGGTATCCTATTTCCTTTGTTGTCTGTCCCTCCAGAGCTCCCACAGCAACATGTCTGTAACGAGGGGGAGGTTCTCTCTGACCAGCAGCTCTGTATTCAGGAGAGGAACTCTTGTCTGGACCCAGAGCCTCCACAGATTAAAGAGGAACAGGAGGAACTGTGCACCAGTCAGGAGGAAGAGCAGCTTGTACTGAAGCAGGAGATGGATACCTTTCGTCACAGTAATAATGTAAACAACACCAACATGTCAGAGATTCACATCAATACTCAAACAGGTAAGCTATTTTATGTGACACGTGGGAAAGAGTTTAAATATAATTCAGGTTTGAAGAAACACCTGAGAATCCACACAGGTGAGAAGTCATATTCTTGCAAAACATGGAAAAAAATTCTGACAAAATAGTGGCTTGTTGGTTCAATGGAGAACTCACACAGGTGAGAAGCTGTACATTTGCAAGAACATTTATATTTTGATATATTCTGTCCTCTACACCCTTTTGTTCTGGTAATTGTTTAGAAACTCCCTGTATATTGTTAATATATCTAGCAAAGCCATACATCTCCTAAATGCCCTAGGTCTCTGGTTTGTTTTACCTGTGTGTAAACGCAGACATCCGATAGCTACCGTTCATCAGCATGTACGGCTTATGGTCTAGTTTAAAATAAATGGGACCATAATTTACAAAATGAACATCATGCTGTATTGAAGAACAGAGAAAATTAAGTGAGATGTAGGGTCATTTTCTCTTATACTCAAAAATAAGTTATCTATTAAGACTTATTTTTGGAGCCAGTGGACTACTTTAATGCAGTTAAACGTAAAACAAAAATATGGTTAGACTTATGTAATAATTGCTACAGGCCTAACTATGATTGTTTTGTAGTTTTATGTTGCAGCCTGTATGTCCAAGACAAATTTCCCTCGGGACAAATAAAGTAATCTTTATCTAAAAGTTAAACTTCATTTCCCTTAGGTAAATGCATAACCCAGAAATGAACATAAAACATAATTAATATATAAAACATACTAAAGATTTTGTAAAAAGATCTTGTCAATGTGAAATTACAGTATTCTAACAGTTGTCTCCGTGTGCATGTATTTGATTCTTCTCCTCAGACGTCCAGCAGCTGTTGGTGGTTAAAGCAGAGGTTTCCCCTGAGCAGCAGGAGTGTGAGACTAATGACTGGGAGGAGACTAGGGAACCTCAGTCAGGTTTAAACCCTCTGCAAAACAATAAACTAGTTGTAAGTGATGTGAAATGTAATACTGGAAACACATCAGTTAGCTCCTCTGAATGTGCTGGAAGCTTTGGCCACAAGAAACCTCTGCAGAACCACTCTGGAGTCCAAACAAGAGTGAAACCATTTTGTTGCTCAGTTTGTGGTAAAAGATACCTTATGAAGAAGACCTTAACAACTCACATGAAACTTCATTCAGAAGAAAAATGTTACACCTGCTCAGTTTGTAAAGCAAGTTTCTGTAAGTCTGGCAATTTGGTTAAACACATGAGAATCCACACAGGGGAGAAACCATTTAGTTGTTCAATTTGTGGTAAAAGATTCACTCAAAAGCAAAATCTGAAACCACACTTGGCTGTCCACATGGAGGAGAAAACATTCAGTTGCTCAGTTTGTAGTAAACGATTTGCACTAAAGCAATATCTGAAAAAACATTTGAGCGTCCACATGGGAGAGAAATAATTATTTGTTAAAGGTGCAATATATAATACTGACAGCCAAGGTTTAAAATGGTTACTGCAGTCCAAATTCAGAATACTGGAGAGAGCTGGCCCCTCCTCCTCAGACTCAAAGTTTATAGGGTTGCCAGGTTGAGAACGCTGAACCCAATGTCCCACAATGTCAATCAGTATGTTTACGTGCACGTAATATTCAGTTTTTTGCCTTAATTCCGAAAAAGACGATATTCCGACTAAGCTGTTTACGGGGCAAATGAAAGTGAGTATTCCACTAATATTCCCATTTCCATGTAGCCGTGCAAAACATTCCAAAGTTTACCTTTGCACGGTCAAATTCCTCCCTACATCTCTGACTTGATACAGCTTCATACTCCAACCCGTAGTCTGAGGTCATTAGATCTGAGGCTATCAGTGGTTCCCTAAACTCATGTTAAAACTAGAGGGGATCGATCATTCCAAGCAGTGGCTCCTAGGCTGTGGAATGTCTTGCCTCCCTATTCTGTCAAATCTTTTAACCCCTTGTGTTGTCTTCCCGTCAACCTTGGAAAAAAAAGTTATAAATTGTTAAATATTTCCTCTACACATTTTTAGCGCCTATTTCTACATCCCATATTTTCTGATATAAAACAAAAACGGGTCAATGTGACCCAAAGTCAACACAAGGGAAGCAATTGAAGACTCTGCTATTCAAGCAGGCTTTTAGTTAGTCAAGGGGATTTTTTTTACGTTTTTTTTTCTTTCCTATTTGTATTTAAATGTTCTTGTATTTTAATTTGTCGGATTGTATATTATTAAATTTTTTTGTGAATCACTTTGCGATTTTTATCTGTGAACGGTGCTATACAAATAAACTTCACTTACTACCAGTGGTGGAGGACTTTTTGGACCGTGCGAACACAGCATCCCTCTTTCATCCTTTTAACCAGCTTCTTGAAAAGGTCGGTGTAGCGATGTGTGCGCATAAACGATATAGTGATAGAAAAGGTAAGAAGTTACACTGAAGTTTTATACCATTAGATTAACTGAAAACATTAATAGATCATTTATATTCGTATTTGAACAGCAAAGAATGTACTTTATAAAGAAACTGCTTTTTTTTATGTCAGCTAAATGCTCCAGCTGGCCTGGTCATACCCAAGGGTGTAGTGTATTGTAGTTTGTGATGTATGTTCTTCATGTCCATCGGTGTCTGATGTATGGACTATTTGTTTGTATCATATGTCCGATGTTCAGTCATGAAGTGCCTTGCGACTGTGCCACAAACCCAACTGCCCCACGTGTACAATAAAGTTATCTACTACTACTACATTTTGATTGAACGTTAGCCAATAAGTGTCCAAACATGGACACAGTGACGCTAATCGGAAAATGCTATATTCGGAAAAAGCCTTATTTTGAATATCCAACCAGTATATGCTGTTGACTTGACCTTATTTGTTTCGATATCTTTCTGTGTGTGGATTACTTGGGTTGTTACCCACATCTGGTGAAAATGTAATGCCGATAGCCCCATCAGAAATATCTTTACTGAGAAAAATGTAGACCCTTTCGATACTTATTTTCCCCGCTGTATGTGGTTTCTTTAATAAGTACCAATATACTGCCGTCAGTACTGCCAGAGGTTTTCAATTAGTCTCACCCTGTGACCCACATTTTCCAGTTGTCATTAAGTCGCAACCCACTTTTAATAGAATTCAAATCAAGCACATTTATTTTTCAAAAATAGCCTTTGAAAACACAATTTTTTTATATACATAAATACACATATTTAAAGGTATAAAGTCCATTTCAGAGCACATTGATAAGAAACTAAGGAGAACATGACCACTGCATGGATAAAATATGAATAAAAATAAATTAAATATCAAAACTACACAACATCCTTAATATTTTAACGGCCGGTAGGATGCCGTTGTGTTGACTGTTCTGCACGGCAGTGCAAAGGATCATGGGACTATGTTATTAACTGTTCCTGTCCTAGTTTAAGTGTGTGAATGATGTTCTGTTAGTGTTTTTGTTACCTAGGTTTTAGTCTTGATTTAGTGTTCATGTTTAACATTTGTTGGGTTACCATGACTGAGTGATGGGGTAGATTGATAAACTCTGGGTATCAAGTGTGTAGAAGATAAATAAACTTCCGTAGATTTCAATATTTCTGACTCTTTGACTTCTTCCACGTAGCTCGCTACGGTATATAAAAACTAAAACATTATTCTAGCCTTTCTACCATATGATTATAACTTTGACCAAGTTTATATGTAGATGAATAAAAGGTTTGTTGTTGCATGCTTTACAAAATAATGTACTAAAAGCTTGTATACACGTTACACATCATGGTTACATGTCAGTTTGTAACAAGGTGGGAATCATCTTTCTGGCCAACATATCATAACCTTGAAGCTGCAATGGTTTTTGATAAGATTCACTTTGCTATTTCATGTCCAAAGTCACAAGTGCGTTTGTGAGAGCAGCAGAGATAAAGTAAACTGTAGAGATGCTTGCTGAGCCAATTTCTTTTGTTTTGAAAGAAGTGTGGTTAAGTGTGTACATCCTTGTTTCTTCTTCAACATGGCCCACAACTGATCTCACATTATCTCTTTGATATATCAGAGGGATTCTGAAGGGTCTCTTTGGGTTTGGTTTTAGGAGGGGAGCACCGCCATGGTACATCGGCAAGAATGTATGAAGGAAAACAGGTGTTTCCATTGAAGCCATTTATGTACGCTGCACACATTCAGGGCGAAAGCAGAGGAGGCTTGACAGTTAATGTTTTTTTTTCTATAAATGATAAACAGAAAAGACACAAATTACAATACAGTTAAACATAACATCAACAAACTTAACGATTAGATACCTGCCCGGGGTGAGGGGTAGGCTTACACCTGCTTAAATTGTAAGTACTATATAACAGAAACATTAAAAAGGTGCTGTTGGTAGGATTTCCTCAGGCTGTGAGGATTTTAGGACTGTGCCCCCTCCCACTGCCATGCTTCCCTACCGTGCAGCTACATGACTGAACTGCACTTTATTTGGACTAAACACATGACTGCATTGCACCTGCACTTTACATACTGTGCTGCTATTCTGCACAAGCTGCTACTCTCCACTGCACTTTAATACTCCGTGCCCAATCTAGTCCTTTGTCTATATGCTGGATTTGTGTTTTTTATCCTATTTACTTGTTTTATAAGTAAATGTTTTGATTTGTTTAGTTATATTTAGGCTTACATTTAAATTTACACATTGACTGATAGGCTAGAGACAGACAGAGTATACATACAGTGACACATTAATAGATAGATAGATAGATAGACAGATAGATAGATAGATATATAGATAGATAGATAGATAGATAGATAGATAGATAGATAGATAAAAATGGAAGCTCCGTTTTCATTTTCATTCAGAGCCACAAATGTCAACATCAGGCCCATTATAATCAACATCAACACCAGTAGAACCACAGGACAGTTTATGGGAAAGTTTTGTTGATAGTATCCGTGAAACCAAGATGACACACAATGCTACAGCTGATGCCACAGTGGAAGTGAAAAAATACCTCCACTCTGCGTTTTTGCCCAGAACTCATGATCCCCTAACTTACTGGAAAGAGAGAGCAGTAATCTTTCCTCATTTTTATGTCCTTGCTAAAAAATATCTTTGCATGCCAGCAACAAGTGTCCCTTTGTGAGAGGATTTTTTCAAAGGCTGGAGAAATTATGGGTAAAAAAAGAAGTCCTTCCACAGGAGAGAAATTCATATTTTGGAATAAAAATCTATAAAAAAGTGAGACATTGTGGCTTGATTTTTTATTAATATTCATTTTTCATGACCAAAATAACAAGCCTTACAAGCTTCACATATTACAAAAATACAATAATAATTTTTTTTTTAATGGCTCGTTGTCAAGATTGTTTCAGATCAACAGTTTCGAAGCCTCGAGACAATATGGCACATTTGCTTCAACTGTTTCATTGTTTCACGAAGCCTTGATCTGCCCACCACTAGTAAACTCACTTTTTCACACACAACCATAGGGTTTGCATCTGAATCGTGAGGACAGAGGGCCCTCACATGCTGCCTCACGTTGCTGCCAGCCAGGACAAAGGAAATGGGTGGGACTTACAGAGTAGGCCATGATTAGTTGTGAGTGAAGTCAGGTGAGTTTGGACCATGATTGGGAATGAATGAAGTCAGCTGAGAATGGTTGAGTCCATGCCATGAAAGTAGACCACTGAATAGTATTGCTCTATTCTACAGTGAGAAAATCGTTTTTAACTTCTGTCTGAAGGAAAGGTTTCTGTGATTTAGTAGAAATGTCTAAAGTCCAAGTGCTGAGAGCTTTTGTGGAGCAGCGACTAACTGCGGCTGCTGAAGAGATATTTGGGCTGTTTGAAAGGACGATAGCAGAGTACGAGGAGGAACTTGAGTTAAGTTCAAAAGAGAATCACCGACAACAGCAACTACTGGACGCTGTTTTAAACCCTGAAGTCCGGTTACACAGAGCAGGTTGGTGCAGCTTCATTGTTAATATACATTTAATCTGCTGGGAAACCAGGAAGGAAGTATTCACAACCGATACTGAAGTAAATGTACAAATGAAATTGTTACAGGTAAAGGTTCTGTTTAAAATGTTACTTCAGTAAAGGTATGTAGGCCTATGTATGTTCAGGAAAATGTAGTTAAGCTGTTAAAGGTATAAATATGCCCCCTGTGACAAACATTCTTTGGTTTCAGCTCATCCCTCTATCAGTGAATCTCCTCCTATCCTTGACATTCAACTTCCGGGATTGCTCCGTTGCCGCCAGAAAATCCGCCAGATTTCACTCATTTATGCCGGATATTCATTACTTTACGCTTTTTGTGTTGGCATTCTATGTGGAGGACTATGGTTAATTGCTCCTCAGATCTCTGCAGGGTAAATCCAGACAGCTAGCTAGACTATCTGTCCAGTCTGAGTTTTCTGTTGCACGACTAAAACTACTTTTGAACGTACACGTTCCACCAAAACCAGTTCCTTCTCGACGGAGGCACCGCGGCGTTACTCCGGCGCTTAGCACCGCCCAAGACGATTGTGATTGGTTTGAAGAAATGCCAATAAACCAGAGCAAGTCTTCCTCCCATCCCCAAATACTATGTGGGCTAGTCAGACTCTCCTCCAGCGCGCTTCGGAGGAGGGTCTGGCAAAGCTAGACTAAGTCATAGCAGACCGTTTAATATCTTTGGTCATAACTCTTTGATTAGTTGTTTACACTTTGCCTCGTCTTTTTCAGCTCACTACTTTATTTATGCTTGATATCCACACAGTTTGGGTTTTCTTTGAGACTAACTGTCAAATATCCTCTCCTCACCCCAAAAACACATGGGCTTTCTTGTAATGTTAAACAAACAGTCCCTTAAAGGTGCAGTAGGTAAGCCTTTATAAAACTAACTTTCTGTCATATTTGCTGAAACTGACTATGTTTGAGTATATGTACATGAAGCAAGTAATTTAAAAAAAACTGTAGCAATATAATGGTCCATACCTTGAATTCTCTGGAGCTGGGTCTTCTCCATAATTCCAGGGTATATATGGACATGCTGGGCATCAATGGACGGTGAAGATCTGTGTAATGTGACTCAGGTTTCCATTTCAACGGGGAATCATTTGGCCATCTGGGGGTACTGTAAAGCCTGTAGTGATTTGTAAAAATCCACTGCTCCCTGTCCAGATCCTCCAATCAGGGCCAGGGGGGTGTCTAACTGCATGTCAATCACTGCTCATGCACACGTATTCATTCTCCCTTGTGGGGGGAGGAGCTTAGGAGACCGTTTTGGGCTTTAGCAGGGGGGAGGGACTGAGAAGTTATCGATGTTTCAAATTATTTGGCTAAGTCCTGGATCTTCACAATCCTACCTACAGCACCTTTTTAAAATTAAACTTTATTTTCCTTAGGTAAATGCATAACACAGAAATTAACATAAATCCACTATATAAAACATACTAGAGATTATGTAAAAAGATCTTGTCAATGTTAAATTACAGTTTTTAAACCGCTTTCTCGGTGTGCATGTATTTGATTCTTCTCCTCAGATGTCCAGCAGCTGTCGGTGGATAAAGCAGAGGTTCCCCCTGAGCAGCAGGAGTGGAGCTCCAGTCTGGACCAGGAGGACCCAGAGCCCCCCCCACACATTAAAGAGGAACAGGAGGAACTCTGGACCAGTCAGGAGGGAGAGCAGCTTCAAGGGCTGGAGGAGGCTGATATCAAGTTCCTGTTCACTTCTGTCCCTGTGAAGAGTGAAGAAGATGATGAAGAGAAAGCTCAGTCCTCACAGCTTCATGAAAGCCAAACTGAGGAGAACAGAGAGGCAGAGAGAACAGGAGCTGATGGAGAGGACTGTGGAGGACCAGAACCAGCCAGGAACTCAGATCCAGATAGTCCTTTACAACCAGCTACTCATGACAAGACTTCAGACTCCTCTGAATGTGAGACTGATGACAGTGCAGACTGGGAGGAGACTAGGGAACCTCAGTCAGGTTTAAACTCTCTGCAAAACAATGAAGAACCTGTAAGTGGTGTGGAATGTAATACTGGAAACACATCAGTTAGCTCCTCTGAATGTGCTGGAAGCTTTGGCCCCAAGAAACCTCTGCAGAACCACTCTGGAGTCCAAACAGCAGGGAAAATGTTGAGTTGCTCAGTTTGTGGTAAAAGATACCTTCTGAAGTCATCCTTAACAACTCACATGAGACTTCACTCAGAAGAAAAATGTTCCAACTGCTCAGTTTGTAAAGCAAGTTTCTGTAGGCCTAGTGATTTGGTTAGACACATGAGAATCCACACGGGGGAGAAACCATTAAGTTGTTCAGTTTGTAGTAGAAGGTTCCTTCTGAAGGAGGCCTTAACGGCTCACATGAGACTTAATTCACATGGAAAAGGTTTCACCTGCTCATTTTGTGAAGGAAGTTTCTCTTTCAGTAGCAATTTGGATAGACACATGACAATCCACAAGGGAGAAACCATTTAGTTGTTCATTTTGTGATGGAAGATTCTCTCGGCTCAGTCATGTCAAGTCACAAGTGTGTTGGTGAGCGGAGCAGAATTAAAAGATGCAGAGATGCTCGCTGAGACAATTAGTCAAGTACTGAGTTCAAGTCTTTGTTCAACACTAATAAGCTATAAACTGTCAGACTTAAGGCAGCTACAGACCTCAAAATAAGCTTCTTTTTTTTTTTTTCAGCTAAAATGAATACACAATCATTATAATTCTGTTTTTATTTGGTTTTCTAGCATTCACCTCTGTTATCAGCAGTGAGGAAACTCTAGTATTCAACCTTGTTACTATTTAGCAATGTTTTCTCAATAGTTTAAAGCTTTAGTGCGTAGCTTTTTGATATTAACGTCTATTACATTCAAGCCATTGCCAAGTGAGTCATTACTTAATATTCCTCATGGAAGCAAAAGAAACTACGCACTATAGCTTTAAAGTCCTTACATCCTTGTTTTTGCTTTACTGTAGAAACTGTTTTGTGCCATCGTATCTGGAAAACAAGTGTGGTTAAGTGTGTTCATCTTTGTTTGCTCTTTAACATGGCCCACAACTGATCTCATCTCTTTGATATAGCAGAGTGATTCTGTTTCTATGTGCACCTCCATGGAAGGAGAATGTGGCACATTCACTCATTTCAGCAAAGATTTCAGTTCCAGTTTCCAGTTTGTTCTGATGTGCAGGAACTTTGTTTTTAGGATGTTAATGTTTTCCTGTTTTTGTTTACAGAGTTTCTCTGTTTAATCTATATTTACTAGAACAAATATTGTAACAACTGCTCAAGTAATCTGTTTAATTTCTGATAAAGGATAACAATCGTAAAGCTCAGCCAACTGCAGTTAAAGGTTGTATTTCAAAATTTGCCACAGTTTTAGTAACTAAGCACTGTGTTGCTTAGGAATTTTAACACATTTTTTTTGTATAAATGTATTTGAATAAATCAAAGTTAAACTTTACGTTTTCTTTTACATCGGTTTCCCTAAAGAAAGTGCTGGTTAGTAATGAGTTACATTTGTCTGTCATCTCAGTTATAATAACTTTGTATTCTCCAAGTTAATGTCTGAGAACTTTGAACAAGATGATGTCACTTAAAGAGAAACAAACAAACTGTTATCTAAATCACTTGATGTGAACTGAAGGATGAGGAGATGGTCATCCCGTATTACTTTTCTCTTAAAAGGTTTATTTTAGTGGCCTTAATCAACTGCCACTTTGCTCGTTTGAAAGCCATGATGTCTCTCTCTCATGGGTGGGCCAAATTCTCTGGGTGGGCAAAGCAGAGAAATGGGAGGTAATCTTTCCCCTTATGACCCCATAAGGAGAATATTCCAGATCGGCCCATCTCAGCTTTCATTTTCTCAAAGGCAGAGCAGGATACCCAGGGCTCGGTTTACACCTATCACCATTTCTAGCCACTGGGGGACCATAGGCAGGCTGGGGGAACACATTAATGTTAAGAAAAACCTCAAAGTGAAATTTTCATGCCATGGGACCTATTTAATAGTTGGGTTAATCACAATACCGTTGTGTTGTTTGAATTACATTAACAATATCTCCTTGTGTTCAGTTCAATTTTATTTATATAGCACATTTAAAAACAACCTCCGTTGACCAAAGTGCTTAACGTGCTCCAAAAGCAACGAGACAAACACAAACAAAGCACAATGTACAATACAAAATAACTGACAGTAGAAAAAGAATAAGGTCAATAATGTCAAGATATCAAAGCTCAACTTGAATTGAAAGCCAATGAATAATAGTGGGTCTTTAGCATGGACTTGAACATTTCAATGGTCCGAGCTGTTCTTACATGACTAGGTAAACTATTCCAGAGGTTTGGAGCAGCCACTGAAAAGGCTCGGTCACCTTTGGTTCTTAACCTGGATCTGGGCACATCGAGGAGCATCTGATTGGACGACCTCAGTGCTCTGACAGGCGTGTGGACATGTAAGAGCTCCGATAAGTAAGAAGGCGACAACCCATTTAAGGTCTTAAAAACAATTAATACAATTTTATATTCAATCCTGAAACAAACAGGAAGCCAGTGGAGCGTGGCCAAAACCGGTGTAATGTGGTCACGCTTTTTAGCCCCGGTTAAAAGTCGAGCTGCTGCGTTCTGGACTAACTGTAACCGACGAAGGGATGACTGATCCAATCCAACATACAGTGAGTAACAGTAGTCTAAACGGGACATAATAAATGCATGAATGACTCTTTCAAAGTCTTTGCGTAGCAGGTAATGCTTGACCTTAGCCAAAAGTCTCAGCTGGAAGAAGCTAGTTTTAACAACAGAACTAATCTGTTTGTCAAATTTAAAAGCACTGTCAAAAATCACTCCCAGATTCCTGGTAAAAGGACGAATCTACCGAGAGTATCTACACAGGCACTGAAATGTTCAGCACATCCAAACACTTCGGTCTTATTGTCATTAAGACAGAGAAAATTCTGATCCAACCATATTTTGAGATCACTCAAGCAGTTTAACAACGGCTGGATAGTGTCCTTCTCATTGTTTCTTACAGGCAAATAGATTTGTACATCATCTGCAAAACAATGGAAAGAAATGTTGTGTTTTTTTAAAATCACAACATTTAAATTAAATTTAAAATAGCATGTGTGTGTGTGACTAACATCATCCTTCACAACGGTTCAGCTGAGGACAGAGGAGTCGAGGAGCTATCAAATAAGGGGGATGAGATTCAGCCAATGATGTCACTGTAGAAGTGCACCATCATTCGGCTGGAGATCAATGATGGAGCCCAGAAAGCGACAGATGGGGGCAGGTGGGGCTGCATGCTTCCTAAAATCTGCCACCTCCACTGTCTTCAGCCATAAATGATATTAGTCTGCTTATGACAGGGTCAACTTAAACTGTCCATTGAAGACACAGCAAGACGTTTTTCCAAAAATTCACAAAGTAATACTATAAAATAACCTACTTGTACTTCCCTTTTTTAAGCATTAGAACTTTTATTTTGAAGGTTAACCACCAAGTTGCAGCAGAACCGGATGTTACTCTTTGAGCAATACGGTGTCTAACGTGAGTAGAAACAGCGGAGTCGGTTTGTTGTGCTGAGAAAGTGTGCGTGAGCTCCAACAGCACTGATCCATCAGAGCGCCTCTGTGTGTCCGGATAAAGCTGTCTGAATCTGAACGGACTTTGTGCTGCTCACCTTCTTCCTGAATGTTTTACCTCTGACTCATCTCCCGGTAGCTACAAAGCTATCGACGCTAGCTTAGCATGCTAGCTGGTTAGCAACACAGTTTGAAGGAGAGCAAACGGTGTTTTCTGACGGAGTTTGTGAAAATGACTAAAGTCCAAATGCTGAGATCGTTGGTGGAGCAGCGACTAACTGCGGCTGCTGAAGAGATATTTGGGCTGTTTGAAAGGACGATAGCAGAGTACGAGGAGGAACTTTGTCGTTCAAAAGAGAAGAACGAGCGACAACAGAAACTACTGGACGCTGTTTTCAACCCTCAGCTTCGGTTACACAGAGCAGGTTTGTTACCTTTACTTCTCCTCTCTGTTCACACTCTGGTTATACTGACATCAGACCGATATGGGTCAACTTCCAGGGCCCCTGTCATTCTGGTTATTCAAACCATGTTCTCAAACTACAAAGTTAGTAGCCTACGTAAAACTAAAGTGCAGACAGGTCAGACAAAAGCCAGTTCAGGGCTCCAGACTAACTTTGTTTTACTAGGAGCACTACAGCCACTAACTGAACATTTCAGGTGCAGACAATTTAGGGACGCACACCTTAATTGACACAAGCACTACTTGTTTTGATGAGGTAAATAGTTATATTTTGATCAGCAACTGTGCCAACGTGCCCTACGCTTATGGCCAGACAAAGCAGCCTATATGTATTTTATATTTTTATAGAAGGAGCAGTCACACCTCTAGCTGTCTCACCCAAGTGAGGGAGCAAATTCACAGGCAATTAAAGGGTAATTTTGTTTATTTCAACCTGGACCGTATTTTCTTATGTTTTTGTGTAACTGACTGATGGGCACCAAAGTCTATGAAATTGGTCCAGTAATAAGTGTGCACACAGACCGTGCTGCAATGTAACCCTATGGGGCAAAGGTTTTGCTGCTGACATGCTCAGATTATTATTGTAGGTGTCTGACAACATTATGGAAAGGATCCCTACAGCGATAGACCTTTTTAAAAACATTTTTCAAGACCTTTATGTTTAAACAGAAAAAGATCTGAGGTCGCTATCACTTAACCCACCAGAATCCATTTAAAAAACAATACTTTTAGCGTGTATAGAGCCAGCATATTTTCACATGTAAATTGGTAAACTGTGTTTATTTCAACCAAAACTAGAGTTGTGAAGGTTGGAAAAGTGGAAAGACGACCCAAAACGACTTTTCATAGTTTTATTTAGTTTCTGTCGACCTTGAATGAAGTGTATTTTACGATGTTTATTCACATGGAGTCTGGTGGGTTTAGTGAACACAATTTCGTTGATGTTGTTATGAATAAAAAAAAAGGATCTTACTCTTTAACAGAAAGGTCAACCTCCTTAGAAATCCTTTCCATAATGTTGTCAGACACTTTTTACTATTACACTATTAATCAGAGACTGTCAGCAGAAAAACGAGCAACATGTGTTTATGTGAACATAAATACAAGCTGCACAGTTGCCCTATTAACTTACATTGCAGCTTGTTTTGCCGCAGCCAACTTCAGCTTGTTTCTTGCTTAAAGCGGATCTATTATATAGCATTTTCAGGATTATACTTGCATTTTGTGTTAGTACTAGAACACGTTGACCTGCTTTAATGTTAAAAAACACTTTATTTTTCTCATACATGCTGCTGCCCCCTGCATTCACCCTCTGTATGAGACACTCTCAGTGTTGAATTTAATTTGAAATAGTATTAAAAAGGTCTTAAAAAGCCTTGAATTTAAGTTGGGGGATCCTGGGGGCACGCTCTGCCTCTCTCTTTAATCCCCCCCCCTTCCGAAAAAGCCCGGCCAGTGGGCTCTACTGGAAACTCTGCAGCCTCCGCTCCGTGTTTCACTAGTTGAAGCTGGAGCTACTGCAACAGAGTATATAGCAGGACATTGTGCCGTCAAAAATCACCAATAAAGGCTTATAAACCAAATATTACACAACCGGACATGTCCCAGCAGTAAAGTGTTCAGAATTTGGGGAGAAATAACCAACATTGGCCAAGATTACAGCTATCTCGCGTTAGCATGCAGCTACTTATGCTATTATGCAGTATGCTAACATTAGATTGTAGCGGAACGAAGCAGCCCTTTGTACGTCAGTCATCGCAGATAAAGGCTTCTGAACCAAACACTACCCAGTCGGACATGTTTCAGCAGGAATGCAACCTGGAATTGGGGAGAATTTAGGAGCACTACAGCCACTAACTGAAATTTTTTGGAAGGGAAAGATTTAGGGACACACACCTTTAAATTGACACAAGCACTATTTGTTTTGATGATGTTAATAGTTTTATAATTGATCAGCAACTGTGCCAACATGCCATTTGCTTATGGCCAGACAAGGCAGTATGAAAAAATAACAATATTCACTTTTATTTAATTAATAGATAGATAGATAGATTATTATTATATTATTATTGTTAACAGCATCCTCAGTGCATACCTTGGGAATTGATGAAGGGGTATGTGAGCTCATCTGACAGGACTGTGGGGGGACCTCAGACCAAAAAGGTTGTGAACCAGTGGTGAAGAGTTTTAAACACGTAATCCTTTTGTTCATTAACCCTGACGACAGTGGTTCCCAAACTGGAGGGCCCCAAGTTATAACACATCAACAACTGGTCCTTATATTTAATAAATACATATTTATTCAGTTATAGGTCTTAGGTCCAACTAATCGTTGACCGTAAAAACATCGGGGTAGACAGAACCTATTGTGTGTTTTCATGTTTGGTTCAGGAGATGTGATGTAAAATACATAATTTGGTTACAGTGGAAAGATAAATGGCCTCCACAAAACATTTTTGCGATTGCTCCATTTCTGAAAATCTTCAGGGCTCCAAAAAGTGTACCAATTCAATGCTTTTATGAAAAAGTGAACATATCACCTGGACTATTCAGTTTATCCATGTACTGTGTGGGACAAATCTGTTAAACAAATCAGATTTATATTTTTGATTTTACAATAATTAAAGCCTCTGTCCTGTTTGACAGGTCCTGAAACATCCCCTGCTTAAACTTTTATTTTACATAAAAATAAATGGGACCAAACTAACAATTGAAACCATAAAGTTATTATGATAATGTTTACGGAGTAATAAAATAAGTGAGAAGTAGGATCATTTTCTCATAGACTTCTATAAAACAGACTTCTTTTTGGAGCCTGCTGAAAATTAGATAGAATGCCACTTTAATGAGCTTCAGCATTGGCTCCACTTTTCTGACCCGGAAATGATAATTTTTTTTTTTTACAGTCTATGGTCGCAGGAAAAAGATAGCAAGTGTTCTGGTCTTTTCTACAATAACAGTAGTATCCTATTTTGTTGTTGTCTGTCCCTCCAGAGCTCCTACAGAAACATGTCTGTAAGGAGGAGGAGGTTCTCTCTGACCAGCAGCTCAACATGCCAGTTATAACCTCTGTGGTATCAGAAGCAAACAGTGACCACCAGCTCGTCTTTCACAACTCTCATGAAGCTGAGAGCCACGATCAGAAAGGAGGCAAGCATGGAGACTCAGGATCAACTACAAATGCAGAGCCAGAACCAAAGAAGAGACGACTAAAGAGCAGAAGTCACAGTAACAACGTAGACAACACTAACATGTCAGAGATTCACCCTACTACTCAAACAGGTAAAAAGTCTTTCATATGTGACACATGTGGGAAAGACTTAAAGTATAAATCTGCATTGCAGAGACACCTGAGAAGGGTTATTCTTGCAAAACACGTCAAAGATTTTAGCAAAAATAGTGGCTTGTTAGTTCAATTGAGAACTCACACAGGTGAGAAGCTGTACATTTACAAGAACTTTTATACTTTGATATATTCTGTGCTATACACTTCTCTACACCCTTCTGTTCTGGTAATTGTCTAGAAACCCCCTGTATAATGTTAATATATCTAGGAAAGCCATACATCTTCTAAATGTCCTTCGTCTCTGGTTTGTTTCATGTGTGTAAACACAGACATCCGTTAGCTACCGATCATCAGCATGTATGGGTTATGGTCTATTTTAAAATAAATGGGACTATAATTTACAAAGTGATCATCATGCTGCTGTATTGAAGAAGACTTGAAACTAGCGATTAAGACCATAAACTCATTATGAAAAGGTTGTAAATTAGAAGTAGGGTCATTTTCTCTTACGCTCTTATAGATCAGACTTAAATGTTTGGAGCCAGTGGACTACTACTTTATTGCAGTTAACGTAAAAAAATTATAATGGTTAAGACTTATGTAATAATTGCTACAGGCCTAACTATGATTGTATGTAGTTTTATGTTGCAGCCTGTATGTCCAAGACAAATTTCCCTCGGGACAAATAAGTAATCTTTATCTTAAAGTTTAACTTAATTTCCCTTAGGTAAATATGGTTAGGGGCTAGGGTTAAATGCATAACCCAGAAATGAACATAAAACATAATTAATATATAAAACATACTACAAATTATGTAAAAAGTGAAATTACAGTTTTCTAACAGTTTTCTCTGTGTGCATGTATTTTATTCTTCTCCTCAGATGTCCAGCAGCTGTTGGTGGATAAAGCAGAGGTTCCCCCTGAGCAGCAGGAGTGGAGCTCCAGTCTGGACCAGGAGGACCCAGAGCCCCCCCCACACATTAAAGAGGAACAGGAGGAACTCTGGACCAGTCAGGAGGGAGAGCAGCTTCAAGGCCTGGAGGAGGCTGATATCAAGTTCCCGTTAACTTCTATCCCTGTGAAGAGTGAAGAAGATGATGAAGAGAAACCTCAGTCCTCACAGCTTCATGAAAGCCAAACTGAGGAGAACAGAGAGGCAGAGAGAACAGGAGCTGATGGAGAGGACTGTGGAGGACCAGAACCAGCCAGGAACTCAGATCCAGATAGTCCTTTACAACCAGCTACTCATGACAAGACTTCAGACTCCTCTGAATCTCAGACTGATGCCAGTGCAGACTGGGAGGAGACTAGGGAACCTCAGTCAGGTTTAAACTCTCTGCAAAACAATGAAGTAGCTGTAAGTGATGTGGAATGTAATACTGGAAACACATCAGTTAGCTCCTCTGAATGTGCTGGAAGCTTTGGCCACAAGAAACCTCTGCAGAACCACTCTGGAGTCCAAACAGGAGTCAAACCATTTAGTTGCTCAGTTTGTAGTAAAAGATACCTTTGGAAGAAGACCTTAATGAGTCACATGAGAGTTCATTCAGAAGAAAAACGTTTCACCTGCTCAGTTTGCAAAGCAAATTTTTCTTTCAGTAGTGATTTGGTAAGACACCTGAGAATCCACACAGGGGAAAAACCATTTAGTTGTTCCGTTTGTAGTAAAATGTTTACACTAAAGCAAACTCTGAGAGAACACTTGGCTGTCCACACGGGGGAGAAACCATTTAGTTGTTCAGTTTGTGATAGAAGATTTGCACGAAAGCAACATCTGAAACGACACTTGCCCCTCCACACAAGTGCTGAATCTGAGTTCCCTTGAATTGCATCCCTGTTTTCATCCACTTTCATCCCTTCCTCCCGGTTTAGTCCGTCCCACCAAGGAAGCATCCTTTCCTCTGAAGCATAACTTTGTCTGCTGTGTGGGAGGAGTTAGCGACGGCTTTCAGCTGCACGGCTTCCGGGAAGGCTGCTCTTGTGTATCCTCGCTCATAGCTCCTCAGAGGTCCCTCCTCCATCCTAGCTCCTCGGGGCAGGAATAACCGCTTTGAGACGGCCTTCATGAAGGAGAGCCAGAACAATTCCAGTTCAACAAAGGACCGAGGACTGTTGTTGCTCAGTTGGTAGGAAAAAGATTCTTTCTGAAGAAGACCTTAACAACTCTCATGAGACTTCATTCAGAAGAAAAAAAAGGTTTAACCTGCTCAAACAATATTCAGAACCAGTAGCGATTTGATTAGACACATGAGAATCCACACATGAGAAAAAAACATTAAATTTAAGTTTGTAGTTCAAAATTCACACAGCTGTGTGTTATTGAGAGCAGTAGAAATAAATTAAGCTGCAGAGGTACTTGCTGAGCCAATTTCTTTTGCAGCAGGATTAACGTTCTGAGGGCAGGACTTGGTTCAACACCGATCAGCTAAAACCTGTCAGACTTCAGGCTGATACAGACTCATAGATAAGCTTTTCCAGCCAAACTGGAGCTACGCAATCAATGTAATATTGACTGTTGATTTGTGTCTATCCCACTCTCTACTTTATTCCCTTATATTGTCCATATTTAATGCTGTTCTCTAGACAAGAGTTACCTCAACACACTTTACAGATTGAGTAGGTCTAGACCACACTCTATAATTTACAAAGACCCAATAAGAGCAAGCATTTAGTGTGACAGTGGCGAGGAAAAACTCCCTTTTAGGAAGAAACCTCGGACAGACCCAGGCTCTTGGTAGGCCGTGTCTGACGGTGCCGGTTGGGGGGTGTGATGAACAGTGGCAATAATAGTCCCAATAAAGATAGTGGAACAGTGACTAGAAATGGTAGTCGTAGCCTGCCTCCCTCTATTTTTATTATATTATTGATTATATGGTAAATGAGTCTGAGGACTATGAAGAAAGCAGGTGGGCCGGGTTAGGCGGAGGCTGCATCTCCTCACTCCCTAACTATAAGCTTTATCGAAGAGGAGAGTTTTAAGTTTACTCTTAAATGTGGTGACTTTATCCTTGCACTATTGGACTTATTTGCACTACCAACATGACACACCCCCTCTCATAGAGCAACTGACTCACAGGGTCAGTCCCTGCCCTGTCACTGCAAGCGTCTCATGCTTATGCATCCTTTAGAACATTAATGTGGAAATTTTACTTTTAATCTTTTATTTTATTTTCCATATTAATCATGTGGATTTGTTATTTAATCATCCTGTTTATCATGTATGTTGTTTGTGATGTCTCTAAGCTACTGGGACCTTGAATTTCCCCTTGGGGATCAATAAAGTATCTGTCTATCTATCTATCTATCTATCTATCTATCAATAATGGAGAGTTGTACAGGCAGCTGCGAGCTTGACACAAATACAGGGAGAGGGAAAGAATGGCACCTTCGTTTATAAAACTAAGCCGCACGAGCACATAGCTGCCATCACGCGCCACAGAGTGTCTGCTCTGCGAGCGCCGGAGGGCATACACGCTCTCACAGTTAAACTCGGCTCTCCAAGTTGATTTCTGCTCGCCCCAATGAAACTGCCTTTTCACATTTTGGGGGACTGGCTCTCTTTTGATTGGTCACTTCCAAGCAGATCTCACCCTCAGGGAGCTCATTAGTCTACCTTGATTGACGGCTATCATTCAGGAAGCTCAGAGTTGGTTTAACTTGTCTTTACTAACGATGTAGTGCAAGATAGGATCGTAAATAAAGGACTGTGTGTCTCACACTGTGCCTTTTTGATATTATTAATTAAAATATTTAATGTTTTAAATTGTGTTTAAGTATTAAAGGTCCCCTATCAGGGCTCGACAGTAACTGTTGTCCTTGGCAATCCGATTGAGTCAATTGGCAACCAAAATGGGCCTTTGGTTGCCCCCTTTGGCAACCAGCCGGTTAAAATATATATTTTTAATATATAAAATCAAAACTGGAAAATCTTATTTCAAAAGACGCCAATATTCTATTTGATTGTCTCCGTAAAGTTTAAACACCACATTCGTGCGCAACACAACATTTCAGCTGTTGTGCTACCGCTTTCCATACACTTTTGCAGTGTTTGCTGTTCACGTTAAAGGCGCATGTTAAAATCTGGTTTCGGTGTCTCATTATGGTGCCTCTTAAATGTCTGCGCTGCTCTCTGATGCTCCAAGACAGACGTTGGAGGCAACAGAAACATCGCTGCATGTCACGATAGTAAATAACTAATAATACATTACACTTGGCAGCAGGTAACGTTACCGGCAATTTCCACTGGATGCGGAACGTCTCCGGAACGTCTCTGGAACGTCGACGGAGTCATTAGGTTTCCATTAAAGTCAATCTGTGTATTTCCACTGGATGCGGAACGTCTGCGTCTTTACTCCGTCCCAGTTCCGTCAGTCCGCAGCAGATACGCAGAGCTTCTATTTTTGACGGACGACGGAGAGCTCCGCAGCAATTCAGCACACGGCAGATAGTGCAGGACAGGAAGTGGAGCACAGAAACAAAATAAATATCCGGTTAATTTTCAAAAGAAAATACACCGTGCTCACGGCGGATCATATTTCCCTGCACTACACCTTGAAAACCCAGCACAGAGTCGTTTCCCCTCTAGTCCTCTGAATGGAAACAAACTTTTGTTTGGTTTTGTGGTTCTATTCTACATGAATTCGCTTGTGGGTCCTCGTGACTACAGCTGTCAGTCACGGCCGCAGCCGTTCCGCAACAAATCCGGACCCGGTGGGTGTTGGCGGACGGCGGAGCACGCAGCGGAGCCGGTCCGCAGCTGTTACGCATCCAGTGGAAATCCCCGGTCAGCCTACCATTAGCTACAATAGTAACTGGATTAAACAAAGTTAAAATGCTGACAGCTAAACGGTTATAAGTGTGTATGTATTTCACTGTAGAGGATTCCAACAGCGGGACGTACAACAGTCTGCAGCTAAAGCTATGAGCTAAAAAACACAAACTAGCACTATGGTCTAGGGCTGTCCTCGACTAAAGAAATTCTTAGTCGACTAAAACTTATAGGATTTTGTCGACTAATCGATTAGTTGATTTAATTGACAGAGCTGTGCGCTTTGAGAGGTGGTTAAGACTAGAAAAGCACAATATAAATGTAGTTAATTAACCATCTGTAAAACTGAGTTTCTCCACAATTAATCCTGCAAGCCACCACTTTAAATCTTGTGTTTACCATAAATGTGCTCAGAAGTTTCCTGAAATAAATAATTAAGCATGAATAAGCATAAAAAATGACTAATTGACTAACGAAATCTTAGTCGACTAAGACCAAAACGACCGATTAATCGACTAAGAGGTGGCAGCCCTACTATGGTCACTGCTGTTGTCGGAGAAACAACACAGACGGGACTAAAGGTTGCGTTTACTTAAAACTGGTGAACCTCGTGGTGCATTCAAAGTTATTGTAAAATACCATTTTTTTCTCAGCTGTTTTGGGCATTTAACAGAAATTTACTGGTGTAAGAAGTAATTATTGTTAAAAGTTATTATACTATACTTTTTTAATAATCATTTAAACTTTTTTGGGCTGATCTGAAAATGTATCCGATCTGTGACTCAAAACCGGGATCCGATCCGTGAGTTTCGTGATCCGTTGCACCCCTATTTGAGAGTGATGGGAAATTATATTGCAAGCCATTCTCTCATTGTTTTATTATTAAAATGTGTGGTAAAGTTACATAAGAAAGGAATTGCTCCAAATATAGGCAGTTTAAAACATGGCAACCATATTGTCAATTTCAGCAACCAAAAGCTGATGCCTGGTTGCCAAGCCGGCAACCACTTTAAAAACTTAGAGTTGAGCCCTGGCCTATACAGCTCTATGGTTTGAGCCAAATTATCAGTAGTTGTGAAACTGGAGCAAAATATTTATCCTTCTTTCAGCAAAGTTTCTCTCCAGTTTAAAGCCCTTTCTAGGCTAAAACAATAAGTTTACAACGGTGCCAGACAAAACCCAAACCATACCCAACCCCAGTACTTCCTTGTTTTTGCCTTACTGTAGAAACTGTGTTTTTGTGCCATAACTGAAGTATGACTGCATCTGAAAAAGAAGTGTGGTTAAGTGTGAAATTACTGTCTATGGAGCTAGCTAGCTGACATGATCTACAGCTGAGCTACTGCGCATGTGTGAGTGCAATCAAAGATAGTACAGAAGAAGAAAAGAGGTCTCACTCCTTAGCTAAAACAGAAACCAGGTGAAAAGAGGATCTGCAGCAGTGAGAGAGAGCTGTGCAGTACAACAAAAATATGGTGTTTTTTGAAAATGAAACCATGTAAACCTATTCTGGTACAACCTTAAAATACAGTTATGAACCTGAAAATGAGCATAATATGGGTGCTTTAAACAAAGAATAACAAACAGTTGTAAAGCTCAGCCAACTGCAGTTTAAGGTTGCACTTCAATATTTGCCACAGTTTCGGCAACTAAGCACTGTGTTGCTTAGGAATCGTAAAACTTGTTTTATATACATTTACTTAAATAAAATCAAAATGGAAGATTTTTACATCTGACATTACTCCACAGCACAGCGGAGTAGCTAACGGTAGATGCTAGTCTCACATAGCCAGACATTACTCCACAGCACAGCGGAGTAGCTAACGGTAGATGATGGCTATATTGACAGTCATAAAAGCCCGTGCTCACGCGGAGCTCTGTAACCAACTGACAGACACACTTTTTTGGCTTAAAATTACACTATGAACCGCTAAAAACACAACAACCTCACTGTCCTCTCCACACGCCAGTCAGGCACACTTCCTCAGCTTAGAATTACTGTACGAAACGCTAAAAATACCACTAGCTACCTTGCCGACGGAACACACTTCATTGGCTTAGAATTACGGCAACAATCACTAAACACACTGCAAACTCACAGTCCTCTCTTTCCGATTTACAGCCCCCCTCTCGTGGCTTAAAATAACTCACCGTTGTCGGCTCCAGCCGCTAAACTACACGTTGTAAACAGCCATGGGCTGCTTGCCTGGTCCTCCCGGTAACGTTAGCAGGGTTAGCATGGCGACGTTAGCCAGGACCAGTCGGGATCACTTTACTGGCTATGTCTCAATTGTTTTTGCGAGTAACCAACTCGGGTACTCTAGCTATATAATTCAATGTGAGTACACAAATGTTGAAATGACAAAAAGTGCCCATCCCTAGTAGCTGTGATAAATTAGCCTGAAGCTAATGTTTACCTGTTCAGGAGAAAATAAGCCAACTCTGCGTCCTTTTGGGATCCAAGCTGTCTCCATCTTTCAAATACATCTCCAATATTTACCAGGGGGTTGTTAGGTCTCTGGTCACGCAACTGTTAGAAACATGCGGTTTTCTTTTTTTTATGTCATGTAGAATCTATCTCCGTTGATCCTGTTGGTTTGTTTGCTGCTTTCATGGCTGTACTACCGTTACAGCTGTAGCGCGCTGGGTTTACGTTTTTACAGGTATATATCTGGCAACCCGGCCTGCCTGTCAAACTGGGCCGTTGATAACAACACACACACACACACACACACACACACACACACACACACACACACACACATCAAAACATAAACATAAACTCCGTCACGGAATGTAAATTTCAAAAAGAAAAAATACTGAAATTAGCATTGTTGTCAGAAAAGATAGTATTTCAGTTTAACATGTTTCCTTAATATCTGATGAGGCATTGGTGTCATTTTTGGATTTATTACAGTACAAATATTACATATTGGACCTTTAACAAAGAAAACTCTGACGCACAGAAGGTTTAGCTTAAGCCATAACTATAGAGTAGTTAAAGGTCATGAGTCTGGAGTGAAGTACATTGAGTAATAATAACAAGTGAAACAGAAGCAGAATGTACCGCTTTGCGTGAGAACAAATGAGGACGAGACATAACACAGTGGACCCCACCCTGGCGTGTGTTGTGTGAAGATAACTGTTCTTGTGCTGGAGAAGAAGAGGGGGCCCAAGAAATAAAGTTTAAGAGATGAAGGGAAGAATAGATCGGGCCTCACGAGGTCCGACAGTCTAGAGATACGTGGACCGGTTCCGGCTTTTTGTCTGTTGCTAGGGAAACTTTTGCGTGTTTTGTTATCCCACAGATCTGTGTATTGTAACTCCGATGCTTGACTGATTAAACGAATGTATTTGATTTTATCTTATCGTCTTATTTGGCTGTTGCTTAGGATCAATGTAATTCCAATTTAATGAATGTGCGGGGATATATAGGTCTTTTATTGGAGTCAGACACATTGTCCCAAAAAAGGGGGGACACAGAGGAGGTAATCCCCAACACTTCCCTAAAACTATGTGTTGTAGTACAACCAGCAGGGGGCCATCTATCTGTACAGTAGCTTTGGCGACATGACTCTGTAATTATGACATATATTACACTTTTTTGGCAAAACATATTCCCCAAAATTATGCATATGCCTATTTTGCTGTAGTACAACTAGCAGGAGACACGTTATAATTGAGGTATGTTTGGAGACACTACCTTATTTAATCATTAAATTAATAAATATATTTTCGGTGTTGTAGACGGTCCCTAAGCACTCGTCTTACTGCTGTCTCACCGCCGGCTGCTCGGCTGAACAGGAAGTTGTTCTGTCCCTCCTCGGTGAAGGCCGTCTCAGAGCTCTTATTTCGTCCTTGAGGAGAGAGCATCGAGGAGGGATCCCCGAGGAGCTATAGCCGAGGAAACACGAGAGCAGCCTTCCCGGGAGCCGTGCAGCTGAAGGAGTTGTTAACTCCACCCAAACAGCTGAGGTATTCATGACACGCTTCAGAGGATAAGGATGTCTCATCCCTCTAAAATACATTTGCTCGTTGCCTCTCTCCTCCGATGATTTCCTTGCGTCTCTCCGAGGCGAGTCGGGATGCAATTTAAGGGCTTTGGGACGTACCCGTTGAGTCCATCCTCAGCTGCTTCATCACCATCTGGTACGCTGCTGCCACCCCAAGGACAAGGACAGAGTGCAGTGTACTATCCACTCTGCAGAGAAGGTGATTGGCTGCAATCTGCCGTCTCTCCAGGACCTTAAATCAGACTAAACAAAAAACCTTTAAGAGAAAAGTAATATGGGATGACCTTCTCCTCATCCTTCAGTTCACATCAAGTGATTTAGATAAACTGTTGGTTTGTTTGTTTCTTTTTAAGTGACATCACCTCGTTCAAAGATCTGATATTAACTTGGAGAATACAAAGTTATTATAACTGAGATGATAGACATGTGACTCATTACTAACCAGCACTTTCTTTAGGGAAACAGATGTACAACAATTCAAGTTTAACTTTGATTTATTCAAATAAATGTATACAAAAAGTGTTACAATTCCTAAGCAACACAGTGCTTAGTTACCAAAACTGTGGCAAATATTGAAGTACAACCTTTAAAGGGGTGAAACTGATTTTACCCTGTCATAGTTGTATAACGACAGTTCGGTGGGTAAATAGGACATACATAGAAGCTCAAAGTCCCGCTGACACCCCTTTACTATGAAAATCTCATATTTTGAAACTGCCGCTGAAAACGGGCGAATCTCAACAAAGCTGGAAGTTGACGTCAACCTCCCAAAAACCGGAACCTTTGTCAGCCCATGGGTGTATTAAGAGATCGGTCACGCCCCAACATTTACATAGGCTACACAACTGACCTGAGATCAGGTAGAACATTTACATAGGCTACACCAGTGGTTCCCAACCTGGGGTCCGGGCACCCCCAGGGGGGGCGGCAAAGATCACAGGGGGGGCGCAAGTCTTTATCTGGTTTGAGGTTGAGGTAAAAAAAATTGTTTTGCACATGTTAAACAAATTATGATAATACACTAGAATATCTAATGTATACAAAAGTCTGTATGAAAACTATATATTTTGTTGTATCCTCATTTTTCCTGCCGCCACAGCATCACTATTTTATGAATGAAACATGGCTGTTATGGTTTTGGTGTTGTCTTAGTTTGGTAGTCTGTTTTCTGTGTTGTCTTTTGCTCAGTTTCCTGTTTTATTTTAAAGTCTCTGGTTTTCTGTCTTGTCCAATTTACTTCCTGTCTTGTGTTTCCCTCCTTTTTCGATTGCTTTGCCCAGCGTAATGTGTTTCACCTGTTTCCCAGCCCTTGTGTCACCTGTCTTGTGTTATCTCATTAGTCTGTGCATTTAGTCTTTGTGTTCCCCTTGTCCAGTATCAGATCATTTTGTGTGTTTTGTGTCCCCAAGTGTCAGTCCTCGTCTATTTCTGTGCTCCCGGTTATTCCTGTTTTCTTGGATTCCCTTGGTTTTTGTTGATACCTTTTGTCTTCATTTTTGGAATCGGTTTTTGCCAGCTGCAGCTAACAGGACTCCCTTGGTTTGTTTGTGTTTCCTTAATAAATCCTCCACTTCAAACGTTCCCCTGCTTGCCTGCCTGCTCTCTGCATTTTGGGTCCGCCATTCCCTACTCCTCCCTTCTACAACCCTAACACTGGCGGAGAAACGTAACAGTGCTGATAACTGCTCTGTATCAAAAAAGAAAGTAAGGCTCTATCTCGAGAGTTACCTCAACTTCGGTTTCGGGCGGGGGGGGGGCTCAGCTTTTCTTAGACATGAGTAGGGGGGGCGCCAAGGAAAAAAGGTTGGGAACCACTGGGCTACACAACTGACCTGAGATCAGGTAGTACATTTACATAGGCTACACAACTGACCTGAGATCAGGTAGTACATTTACATAGGCTACACAACTGACCTGAGATCAGGTAGTACATTTACATAGGCTACACAACTGACCTGAGATCAGGTAGTACATTTACATAGGCTACACAACTGACCTGAGATCAGGTAGTACATTTACATAGGCTCACAACTGACCTGAGATCAGGTAGTACATTTACATAGGCTACACAACTGACCTGAGATCAGGTAGTACATTTACATAGGCTACACAACTGACCTGAGATCAGGTAGTCTTCTGACTCTAGCTAGGTCACGCAGATCTCTGCTATTCCATTACAAAATTCACTTCTGAAACTTTTTTATGCGAGAAACAGGACTCACGCTTGATGTCCAAATGTCCGCTGTCCGTGGTAAAGCTAATGTGACTGTAGTAGAGGCTGCTGATGGGTTTGTACCGGCGTTTTTTCTTCTTACTTTTCAAAGTCTCGGTAGTGCTCAGGATGACGGCTCTTGAGATGCGTAATCATATTTGTAGTGTGGCAAGTAGCAAGTTTGTTATCTGTTTTACATATTTCGAAATACCTCCACACGGCCGACATGTTGGAAGTTTAAGTTGCTGGCGCTCATGCTACGTTCATGGTCGTCATGTGCGCATAGTAAACAAGATACCCTATCGGCAGGGGCGGATTAAGGTGGCCAGGGGCCCCTAGGCTGCCATTTGTGTGAGGCCCCCCCTTAATTATTGTGCTTTACTGGAAAAATGTATTTAGTGCCACACATGGTCCACATGCAAATAATAATAACAATAATTTTAACTGACACACACACACACACACCAACTACCACCACACCACATAGGTAAAATGAGAAAACTACATCATAAAACTATCATCAACAGAGATGTAAGTGGAAAGAATACCAGATATTATCCTCTGCCACAACAGCACCAAAACAATTACAATGAAAATGTAACTAAACAGCAAAGCAGGAGAATTTCCTGGATTCACAGTTCAACAGCAAGCTGGTAATCACTTCTAGCTTTCTAAACCAACAGGTAGGCTACAGCATCTGCAGCAGTGCAGAACACCTGGTTTTACTGAGGCAAAATCACAACTTCACCACCAGTGGTGGAAGAAGTATTCAGATCATTTACTTCAGTAAAAGTACTAATACCATACTGTCCTGCATTGAAAATGTTACTTAAGTAAAAGTATGTAAGTATCATCAGGAAAATGTACTTGAAATATTAAAAGTGAGAGTACTGAACGTCGAAAAATCCTCATATTTTTTAAACAAACCAAACAGTACTGTCAATCAACTAGTGTTTAATGGTCTATTCATCTCAGCTGACTTGTAGCCGTTATATTGTCGGCTAGTTTAGTTTAGAATCAAACATCAGATTTTATAAATGACATGTGTTTTGTGTGCAGAAATCTTAATGTGTAACTAAAGCTGTAACAGATGAATGTAGCGGAGTAACTAAAGTAACTAGTAACTAAAGCTGTAACAGATGGATGTAGTGGAGTAACTAAAGTAACTAGTAACTAAAGCTGTAACAGATGGATGTAGTGGAGTAACTAAAGTAACTAGTAACTAAAGCTGTAACAGATGAATGTAGCGGAGTAACTAAAGTAACTAGTAACTAAAGCTGTACCAGATCAATGTAGTGGAGTAACTAAAGTAACTAGTAACTAAAGCTGTAACAGATGAATGTAGTGGAGTAAAAAGTACAATATTTCTCTCTGAAATGTAGCGGAGTAGAAGTAGAAAGTGGCATGAAAAGAAAAGACTCAAGTACCTCAACATTTGGACTCAAGTACAGTACTAGAGTACATGTACTTAGTTACATTCCACCACTGATCATTACTGAGATACAAACCACTGCTGCCAGCCGTGACGGAGCTCTAAGTACCTCATAGCAGGCAGAGACCTGCTGTTGAGTCTCCCATGTGTTTCTATGTAGTTTGCTCAAACCAATCAGCGCGTAGTTCATTCTGAATATTCATGAGCATACCATATTTGGAAGAAAAGCTCTTGTTCCAAATAGAGCCATATTCACAGGGTAGTTAAGGTCCTAATAAAATAGCATTTGGGCAATTTTCAGCCCAACCAATGTTACATACCCCATTAGGAAACCTTAAGGAACAGTGTAAAATACCCTATATAATAATTCTATCACCCCTTTCAGATACAGTATTAGGGGACCACTAAGGTCTAAATAAAAGAGACTTCAGATACAGTATTAGGGGACCACTAAGGTCTATATAAAAGAGACTTCAGATACAGTATTAGGGGACCACTAAGGTCTATATAAAAGATACTTCAGATACAGTATTAGGGGACCACTAAGGTCTATATAAAAGAGACTTCAGATACAGTATTAGGGGACCACTAAGGTCTATATAAAAGAGACTTCAGATACAGTATTAAACTAAGGTCTATATAAAAGAGACTTCAGATACAGTATTAGGGGACCACTAAGGTCTATATAAAAGAGACTTCAGATACAGTATTAGGGGACCACTAAGGTCTATATAAAAGAGACTTCAGATACAGTATTAGGGGACCACTAAGGTCTATATAAAAGAGACTTCAGATACAGTATTAGGGGACCACTAAAGTCTATATAAAAGCATCCAAAGAGCACCATGTCATGGTACCTTTAAGTTTACAAAGATAAACATTACCTGTTTTGGAGATTTTGTCTGATAAATCTGGTCACCTTACTTAACTGAGTATTCTCACAGTGTCTTATAGTACTTTTACTTTAGTGAAGGTTGTGAATAGCTCTCACTCCCTCCACTGGTTTCACAGAAGTTTAAATACGGGGAAGAGAGAAAGAGGGATGAGAGGGAAGTGATATTAACAATGAAGCTGTACCAACCTGGTCTGTGTAACCGGACTTCATGGTTGAAAACAGCGTCCAGTAGTTTCTGTTGTCGCTCGTTCTTCTCTTTTGAACGACAAAGTTCCTCCTCGTACTCTGCTATCGTCCTTTCAAACAGCCCAAATATCTCTTCAGCAGCCGCAGTTAGTCGCTGCTCCACCAACGATCTCAGCATTTGGACTTTAGACATTTCTACTAAATCACAGAAACTTTTCCATCAGACATACTCCGTTAAAAACCGTTAGCTCACTCTGAAGTGCGCTGGGTTGCTAGGTTACCTAGCAAGCTAACTTCATTAGCTACGCAGGACACCAGGAGATAATTCAGACGTTTTTAAATAAAGGGAACAGCACAGAGTCCATTCAGACAGGTCTATCTGGATATTGTGGGTCCATGAAACATACAGTTTGGTATCCATCCAATAGTCTCTCCTACTAGCGCTGTGTGGCTGAGCGAGTCAGCCACGGTAAGTACAACTGCTTTCGGTATCGCTTCTTCAAAATAAAAGTTAATATTCTTCTTTTGGTTTTCTGGCAGACAAGTGGTGTGTTCTTTTTGTCCACCGAAGTCGATTTACGAGTTGTTTTCCGGAGTTACGAACCGGAAGTTGCAAAAAGAACGCCTCCGAGGTCGTATATATACGACTCGTCAAGTCGTCTGAACTCAGAGGACCCCAAGTTCACTTTCAAAGATGGCTACGTCGTGCATCACACGTAGTAAACATTGTGGTTTTCTACAATTTTAAGCACTTTTGTCTTTGTTGTAACCAAATGAAGAAGTGGTACACATAGTGCTGTATACTGCTACCTATAGACATGTCTCTACAGTCTTATTAGGAGTTAAACATAGTGCTGTATACTGCTACCTATAGACATGTCTCTATAGTCTTATTAGGAGTTAAACATAGTGCTGTATACTGCTACCTATAGGCATGTCTCTACAGTCTTATTAGGAGTTAAACATAGTGCTGTATACTGCTACCTATAGACATGTCTCTACAGTCTTATTAGGAGTTAAACATAGCGCTGTATACTGCTACCTATAGACATGTCTCTACAGTCTTATTAGGAGTTAAACATAGTGCTGTATACTGCTACCTATAGACATGTCTCTACAGTCTTATTAGGAGTTAAACATAGTGCTGTATACTACTACCTATAGACATGTCTCTACAGTCTTATTAGGAGTTAAACATAGTGCTGTATACTGCTACCTATAGACATGTCTCTACAGTCTTATTAGGAGTTAAACATAGTGCTGTATACTGCTACCTATAGACATGTCTCTACAGTCTTATTAGGAGTTAAACATAGTGCTGTATACTACTACCTATAGACATGTCTCTACAGTCTTATTAGGAGTTAAACATAGTGCTGTATACTGCTACCTATAGACATGTCTCTACAGTCTTATTAGGAGTTAAACATAGTGCTGTATACTGCTACCTATAGGCATGTCTCTACAGTCTTATTAGGAGTTAAATACCTCCTGATTAGTTATTTTGGAGCTTGTGCAGCTGAAATTGGCTAGAGACGCTCGGTTGCTATGACAACAATGTCTTTAAGCCGAGTCTGGAGCAGAAAGCAGAGCAGTAGTCTAACGTTAACGTTAATCAAAACGTAATTTTCATGTATCAAGCTGTGAAATATATGTGTGTAATATGTCAATAACTGGGTGAATAGAATCCTAAATGTTACTAAAAATGTTACAAAAATCCATCTTTTCTCCAACTCGTAGTATCGTGTGACAAAAAGAACGCAGCAACCCCGCGGTTATTCGTTTTCCGACACGGATGTGACGTCACACTCGAGCTACTCGTCGCGATTACAAGACAAAAAGAACGCGCCATAGATGCCTTGTGGCACATTGCTGGATCTCACAAGGTCAGTTTAGGTAATATTTCCAGGTATCGTTACTTTCAGAAGGGTAATCCTGTCGCAGATATAAAATCCATGTATGAAACAGGTACGTCTGGCAGTCGTTGTCAAGTTGTGGACTAAAGAAAAGCAAAACCCGACTTTTGTCCACTAGTTTGTGGATCTTGAGATCCATCTGTGTAAATCTGTCTCCCATGTGATTTTCCAGCCTTTGCTTCACCATACCTATACCTGGATGTACACTACTTGCATGATGTTTTCCAATATAATGAGGTCTACATCTCTCTCCTCTCCCCACCTCTTCTACTCCCAGATTCTCCACCTTTTTCTGATGTTAAACAAGAAAACACTCCTCCTTCAGAATGGCTTTTGCTGGCTGCTCTTCTTTACATGCCCACTATTTGGCAACATATTGCATATCCAGTTCCTTCAAAATAAAGTAACCAAACTATTATCGTGTCTGTTTCTGCAGCAGAATGGCCCTTTGAAGGTTATTATTTCATACAGTTTAGTATATTAGTGTATTATTATTACTGATACATTAACATGTAAGCAACATTTTGATGTTAGCTTAATCCTTGAATCCTGTACTTCTGCTACACAAATTTGTATTTTCTTTTTTACTTCTCTCTAATTTTTGTTGAAACATTTGAGTATTTCTTTGGGCTGCAAACAAAGACTTATTTAAATGAATAATGCTGTATAGGGAACATAAAATACTATGACACGTTTACACAACTTAAAACAAGTTTAATCAATGAATTAATGGAACACCAAAAAAGGCACACTGGCTAGAAATCAAAATAGAGACAAAGAGAAAGAGAATTACAATGATTGTGTAGCTTCATTAGAACTGAAAAAGCTTTGTTTAGAGTCTGTTTCTGCCTTAAATCTGACCAGTTTTTAGCTGATCAGTGTTGAACCAAGTCTTGCTTTCCGAACTTCACAATCCTGCCGGAGAAGAAGTTGTCTCAGCGAGCATCTCTGCAGCTTCATTTCTTTCTGCTGCTCTCACCAACACACTTGTGACTTTTGACATGACTGAGCTGAGAGAATCTTCTATCACAAACTGAACAACTAAATGGTTTCTCCCCCGTGTGGATTCTCATGTGTCTCGTCAAATTGCTTTTGCTACTGAAACCTGTTTTACAAACTGAGCAGTTAAACATTTTCCCTTTTGAATGAAGTTTCATGTGGTTCGTTAAGCCCTTCTTAAGAAGGAATCCTTTACCACAAACTGAACAACTTATTGGTTTCTTCCTTGTGTGGACAGCCAAGTGTCGTTTCAGATTTTTACTTTGTGCAAATCTTTTATCACAAACTGAGCAACTGAATGATTTCTCCCCGGTGTGGGAAGCCAAGTGTCGATTAAGATAATGCTTTTGTGCAAATCTTTTATCACATACTGAACAACTAAATGATTTCTCCCCGGTGTGGGAAGCCAGGTGTCGTGTCAGATGTTGCTTTAGTGCAAATTTTCTATCACAAACTGAGCAACTAAATGATTTCTCCCCAGTGTGGACAGTTAAGTGTTGTCTCAGAGTACAAGGGTGTGCAAATCCTTTACCACAATGTGAGCAACAATGTGTTTTCCCTCCTTTCCCTGCTGTTTGGACTCCAGAGTGTTTCTGCAGAGGTTTCTTGTGGCCAAAGCTTCCAGCACATTCAGAGGAGCTAACTGATGTGTTTCCAGTATTACATTCCACACCACTTACAGGTTCTTCATTGTTTTGCAGAGAGTTTAAACCTGACTGAGGTTCCCTAGTCTCCTCCAAAACACCGCTGGCATCAATCTGAGATTCAGAGGAGTCTGAAGTCTTGTCATGAGTAGCTGGTTGTAAAGGATTATCTGGATCTGAGTTCCTGGCTGGTTCTGGTCCTCCACAGTCCTCTCCATCAGCTCCTGTTCTCTCTGTCTCTCTGTTCTCCTCAGTTTTGCTTTCATGAAGCTGTGAGGACTGAACTTTCTCTTTATCATCATCTTCACTCTTCACAGGGACAGAAGTGAACAGGAACTTGACATCAGCCTCCTCCAGCCCTTGAAGCTGCTCTCCCTCCTGACTGGTCCTGAGTTCCTCCTGTTCCTCTTTAATGTGTGGGGGGGGCTTTGGGTCCTTCTGGTCCAGACTGGAGCTCCACTCCCGCTGCTCAGGGGGAACCTCTGCTTTCACCACCGACAGCTGCTGGACATCTGAGGAGAATAAGGAAATAGATGCACACCGAGAAAGCGGTTAGAAAACTGTAATGTCATGTTGACACTTATTCATTAACCGACGCCAAAACTACATGTTTCATGTCATATTTAATATTTCCAGATCAATACAGTGCAGGAACAGTTTTTGTTTAGAAGCAAAAAAATGGTGAAATATTTCACCAGTAAATTTCTGTTAAATTACAAAACAGATGAGAAAAGAGTATTTTACGATCACTTTGAATGCACCACGAGGTTTACCAGTTTCAAGTAAACGCACCACTTAGTTCCGTCTCTTGTTTTTCCGACAACAGCAGTGGCCAGTTGCTTGTTTGCGTCTTTAACTGCAGACTGTTTGATGTCCTGGTGTTGGAATCCTCTACAGTGAAATACAGTCACACTTTTACACCGTTAAGCTGTCAGCATTTAAACTGTGTTTAATCCAGCTAACGTTACTAGCTAACGGCAGGCTAACGTTATCTGGTGCCAAGTGTAACGTTAGTGTTAACTAGCGTGACATTCAGCGATGCTTCTGTTGCCTCTAACGTCTGTTTCGGAGCATCAGTGTGGCCCTCTGGGAAGTTGAGTTTGACACCCCCTGGTCTATGCAAATCTACTCAGATAGTCTTGTGATTGAATATCTTCCCAGCTTCTTTATTCTGTTGCTTCCGGTAACTTTGTATAAAACCTTGACTAGAAACTCATTCTGGAGAGAATCCTACACTCTAAGAAATATCGGTGTAATAACAGAAGCATGTCTGTATATTTTAACAGAAACTGTCCATATAGAACGCGCTTCAAAGTTTTATTGTTGTTTATTACATTTCAAATTGCGTTATTTGTGCTGCGAGAATTTTTGTCGGATGTTGGTTTCCACGTTGTCACCTTTTTTCAAAGTCCAGGGCTTGACATTAACTTTTTGAGGCACTTGTCCTTCGGACAACTACATTTACGTTTCAAAAGTCACTTGTCTGGGTAAAGATTCATCATTTTATAAAAAAAATTGTGTTTTGCTAATGCAGAATTTGAACAAACCGTTGAAAGCATCCAAACACTATCAACATTAATACAATTCAGTTGAAACAGTAGGGGTGGGAATCACCAGAGGCGATATCATCCCGATACTTGTGTCACGATACGATATTATTGCGATTTTAAAGATATTGCAATATTTTGCGATATATTGCAATATATTACCTTTTTTCCAACTTCAGATTTTTCCCAATTTCAAATGATGTCCCGAAAGGACAATTTTGTCAACATCTGTTGTATCTAAAAATATACATTTCTCTGTTTGTTCATCACACTTCAGTTTTATTGGTGCAAAATGTGATTGTCAAGCAGACAAACTGACCAACACACATATCATAAAAGATCGATACTTGGCGTCTGTGTATCGATACAGTATTGCCACGAAAAATATTGCGATACTATGCTGTATCGATTTTTTCCCCCACCCCTATGAAACAGTAGAAACAAACGTGTCCCAACAATAGATTTCCCCTTCAACAAGAAAAAAGGATCTCCAGACTCCATAATACAAAATAATATGTTGCACGCCGGTGTGCAGAAGTTAATATATTGAGATTCTAAGTCAGTATTTTAAAGTTTGTCATTACTTTCAGATTCCTAGTCAATATTCTAAGTTACTTAGTCAATATATTGAGATACTAAGTCAATATTTTGAGTTAAATCAATATATTGAGATACTAAACCAATATAGTGAGATATTAAGTCAATATATTGAGATAATAAGTCAATATTTTGAGATAAGTCAATATATTTAGATACTAGGTCAATATTTTGAGTTAAATCAATATATTGAGATACTGAACAATATAGTGAGATATTAAGTCAATATATTTAGATGCTAAGTCAATATTTTGAGATAAATTAATATATTGAGATACTAAGCCAATATATTGAGATTCTAAGTCAATATTTGACATTTTCTCATTACTTTGAGATTCTTAGTTTATATTCTGAGATACTAAGTCAATATTTTGACCAGAGGTAGTGGTGACTTGAACTTCTACTATATCTAAAATAATTTTGTAGACATAACAATGGATTTTGCCACTAAATGTTGGTGTTTTTTTATACAATTTCACCAATTTCAACCCGGCAGAGGCTGATTTACCGAAAGGATCCTTTTAAAAAGGTGTAGCTACTTTACAGTTGATTATTACCTGATATTTAATCTGCATATTTTTTTCAAAAAGGAGCAAAAAAAAAAAAACGACATTATAGAACTGCTTGTTAGGCAAAATTAAATGATTTATTAAAAATGTAACATTTCTCTTCCACTTGCCCTACAAAAAAGTCCCGGACAAGCCTTAATGTCGAGCCCTTTTTACGTCATTTTAGAATTTTTTTTTTTTCCTCTAATTTCTGGTAACATTTTGGTCAATGTTTTTTTTTTTTTTTTTTTTAAATCTTTGTGACACTTTTTCCAATGTTTTGTTGTAGGTAAAAAAGATGTCTGGGTAATGAGCAGCCATTACCTTTTCTTTTCTGTTAATTTAGGGATTTATTTCTTGTTGTGTTCAGTGTCCTGTGAACTTCTGTCTCCACTGCGCAGTGAATAAAACTCATCTGAACCAGCCACTGGATTGGACCTGAGAGAACTGTCCCAGTCCGGGAGGCTCGGACAGCTGTTGACTTTTACCCGTCGCGCCGCAAAAATGTTCACCGTCTGCACCGGACCGATAAAAAAGGTGAATAAAAAGGTGCAGTAGCTCACCTGCGGACAAACGGTACAGATCCGTTTGTCCGACACGACTGAAGTGTGGTGTCGCGACGTCATCCAGCCATGGCTGATGCTCCACTCCCCTGACCGGCAGCTGATTGGACGAACGCGTGACGTGGGTCTGGCTACTCGAGAATTTCAACAGAGTGTCATGGCGGCTCGTTGAGAATACGATCTCGTATTTTACAAAAATAGTTCCCCCGAAACGAGTTTCTGAAAACATTTTAAGCGAGAAGTCGGCCGCGCAGTTGCTGAATCCGTCTTCATTTCAGATCGACAAAGGTCAGTTTGAAAGATTTTCGTCTACATCTACAAGATAGACGCGTCGCGTTCAACGGATTAATTTGCATAAAGATGGGCATCGGCCAGCTTCTTGACGCGCAGCATTTTTTCCAATGCAGCGCCGCCTTCCCAGAATGCTTTGCAGGCGCGTTGAAGTCGCTTGACGTCACCAAGAGGAATAGAGTGGACAGAAGCGTTGCACGGACAAATAGATCTGTACCATCAGGTGAGGTCTGGCAGCAGCTGCTGGCGTAGATGGGTGATGGAGGCGGGACTTCAGAGAGGCCGCCCAGCGGTTGGGTGAACCGCTCCGTTGATTGACAGATCTCAGAACGAATCTCCTCCTGGATGAGCAGCGGCGGGGGCGGGCCCACTTTGTCGGGAGGGGGCGGGATCACAGTGTGGTCTGAATGAGAGAAACATACTATAATTATAATTTGTATTTTCAGTAACTCTAACCTGATACAAGCAGGAGGGCCTTGTATGTGTGTGTGTGTGTGTGTGTGTGTGTGTGTGTGTGTGTGTGCATGTCTCTGTGTGTGTATGTATGTAAGTAGGCAGACACAGGCAGGCCAGATGAAGCCCTGGATGTGGAAATGAGTGTAATTTGGCCTACTGATGTCTCATAGAAAGAAAATTCATTGAAGATGACAAACTTTTTAAATAAAAGCATATGGACTTTTCTGGAGAAAAAAAAAAATATATATTAAAAAAAAAAAAATTGTGCGTGTTGTTAGGTTAGAGTTGTTTATTTGCGTTTCCCCTGAATGTCAAGACTTGTAATAAAACTTTTCAAAATCCAAAAGTCGTCTTTATTATTGTGTGATTTCAGTACACTTCTGTGAGATTCAATTTCTGTTTACCTCTTCACTCTGTGCGCGCTCAACTCTTGACACACTCGCTCATATTTTCCTGCAGCATACATAACCTGATAGACCTGGTTGTCCTGAAATCGATGTCTAACTTGATTGTGCATCACAGGGTTGAGGTTACGCAAGCATTATTACACAAGGAGGCTTAGACCCTTAATCTTAATTTAGTTAATAGTTTAAAATGAGCTCCACCTAAACCAGATACAACAGTAAAATGCTTCTTCCATATCGGTCTGATGTCAGTATAACCAGAGTGTGAACAGAGAGGAGAAGTAAAGGTAACAAACCTGCTCTGTGTAACCGAAGCTGAGGGTTGAAAACAGCGTCCAGTAGTTTCTGTTGTCGCTCGTTCTTCTCTTTTGAACGACAAAGTTCCTCCTCGTACTCTGCTATCGTCCTTTCAAACAGCCCAAATATCTCTTCAGCAGCCGCAGTTAGTCGCTGCTCCACCAACGATCTCAGCATTTGGACTTTAGTCATTTTCACACAACGACAGAAACTTTTCCTCCGAACAAACTGCGTCAGAAAACACCGTTTGCTCTCCTTCAAACTGTGTTGCTAACCAGCTAGCATGCTAAGCTAGCGTCGATAGCTTTGTAGCTACCGGGAGATGAGTCAGAGGTAAAACATTCAGGAAGAAGATGAGCAGCACAAAGTCCATTCAAATTCAGACAGCTTTATCCGGACACACAGAGGCGCTCTGATGGATCAGTGCTGTTGGAGCTCACGCACACTTTCTCAGCACAACAAACCGACTCCGCTGTTTCTACTCACGTTAGACACCGTATTGCTCAAAGAGTAACATCCGGTTCTGCTGCAACTTGGTGGTTAACCTTCAAAATAAAAGTTCTTAATCTTGACCTACAACCAACGTGACGGTTAAAATACAATTTATGGTAAAATCAGAATAAACAATAACCTATACACAGTGTTGTGTGTAACGTGTTAAAGTAAAAAGTAGTTACGTTACAGTAATGTAACTAGCCTGCCTATGGTCCCCCCAGTGGCTAGAAATGGTGATAGGTGTAAACCGAGCCCTGGGTATCCTGCTCTTTCTTTGAGAAAATGAAAGCTCAGATGGACCAATCAGGAATCTTCTCCTTATGAGGTCATAAGGAGCAAGGTTACCTCCCCTTTTTTCTGCTTTGCCCGCCCAGATAATTTGGACCACCCATGAGAGAGAGCAAAGTGATAGTTGGTCAATGTGTGATATATGTGGAGCTATGTGTTCGTTGTGTTATGGTTGTCTACGCTACTGGATGCCTAAAATTTCCTTTGGGATGAATTAAGTATCTATCTATCTAGCTAGCTAACTGTCGCAACTTTTATTTTGAAGAAGTGCTACCGGAAGCCCTTTTATTTACCGTGTCTAACTTGAGCAGTGCGGAGTCTGGTTGAAGAAGTTTGTTACCACATCCTTGTTGTTGTAAACCCGTTTCTCCGCGTGAGTCCTGCTCTTTCCGCCACGTAGCTCATCCGATACAACCGGGGTGAACCCAGGTGAACCAAGGTGAACCACCAGAACCCGGATGTTTGGATAAACTTGTTCAAGTGGACGTTATAACCTCAGACTCATCTCCGTTAGCAAAGAATGCTAACTGAAGTTAGCGTAACATGCTAGCTGGAAATAGACGGAGACTGAACTCGGCCACACAGAGCTAGTCGGAGAGACTATTGGATAGATGCCAAACTGTATGTTTCATGGACCCGAACATAACCTAGCAACCCAGCGCACGTATCAGAGGGAGCGAACAGGTTTTAACGGAGTCTGTCTGGAGGAAAAGTTTCTGTGATTTAGTAAAAATGTCTAAAGTCCAAGTGCTGAGAGCTTTTGTGGAGCAGCGACTAACTGCGGCTGCTGAAGAGATATTTGGGCTGTTTGAAAGAACGATAGCAGAGTACGAGGAGGAACTTGAGTTCAGTTCAAAAGAGAATCACCGACAACAGCAACTACTGGACTCTGTTTTAAACCCTGAAGTCCGGTTACACAGAGCAGGTTGGTACAGCGTCATTGTTAATATACATTTAATCTGCCGGGAAACCAGTGGAGCAGGAAGTATTCACAACCATAACTGAAGTAAAAGTACGATAATAGACAGTAAAATAAATGAACAATGTGACCCCGTTGTTTTCCACGGAGACCAGTAAAGTCTGCCGGGACACGATCCGTGCTGCCTGCACGATCCGTTCTGCGCAGGCGCAAGATGTTAGAGCAGGTTGGTACACCTTCATTGTTATTAAAACCAGGGCTGTATGCTGTAAAGCCTGTAACGTGTATGCAACATTATAAACGTTTCCGTTCCCAAACTGCTGCCTATCAGCTAATAGCTAGTGGTTATTATTTAAGTTATTTAAGTGGTTATTTTGCTAAGCATTTAAACATTGTGCTGCGTGTGACGCGTGATGTTGTATTACTCATTTGCAAAATTAAGCATTAAAACCTGCAGTCTGAACGTAGCCTTAGTGAGAAAACAAGCCGGGCGGTAAATTAGTTTTTTTAATACTTGTGCATGTATTTGATTCTTCTCCTCAGATGACCAGCAGCTGTCGGTGGATAAAGATTGGGTTCCCCCTGAGCAGCAGGAGTGGAGCTCCAGTCTGGACCAGGAGGATCCAGTGCCCCCCCCACACATTAAAGAGGAACAGGAGGAACTCTGGACCAGTCAGGAGGGAGAGCAGTTTCAAGGCCTGGAGGAGGCTGATATCAAGTTCCCGTTCACTTCTGTCCCTGTGAAGAGTGAAGAAGATGATGAAGAGAAAGCTCAGTCCTCACAGCTTCATGAAAGCCAAACTGAGGAGAACAGAGAGGCAGAGAGAACAGGAGCTGATGGAGAGGACTGTGGAGGACCAGAACCAGCCAGGAACTCGGATCCAGATAATCCTTTACAACCAGCTACTCATGACAAGACTTCAGACTCCTCTGAATCTCAGACTGATGCCAGTGCAGACTGGGAGGAGACTAGGGAACCTCAGTCAGGTTTAAACTATCTGCAAAACAATGAAGTAGCTGTAAGTTATCTGGAATGTAATACTGGAAACACATCAGTTAGCTCCTCTGAATGTGCTGGAAGCTTTGGCCACAAGAAACCTCTGCAGAACCACTCTGGAGTCCAAACAGGAGGGAAACCATTCTGTTGCTCAGTTTGTAGTAAAAGCTTCTCGCTGAATAAGACCTTAACGAATCACATGAGACTTCACTCAGAAGAAAAACGTTTCACCTGCTCATTTTGTGAATCACATTTCTCTTTCAGTAGCGAATTGATTAGACACATGAGAATCCACACGGGGGAAAAACCATTTGGTTGTTTGTTTTGTAGTAAAAGATTTGCACACAAGCAACATCTGAAACGACACTTGGTCCTCCACACGGGGGAGAAATCTTTTAGTTGTTCAGTTTGTAGTAAAAGATTTGCAAGATCTGAAACTCTGAAACAACACATGGCTGTCCACATGGGGGAGAAATAATTATTTGTTAAAGGTACAATCTGTAATACTTAGGGCTGGGCAATATGGTTGAAAACTGTATCACGATATAAGTTTTTCATATCGGTCGATATCGATAATTATTTATATTTTTTATGACCTATTTAAAATAAGGACCAGGAGAAAAATATATTAAATTTAAACATTTTTATTTTAAACTTAACCCTGCTCTGATTATAATCCCCTCAGTTATAAAAGCAGAAATGTCAACACAACCATGGAAAACACACAAATAATTAAATGCTCAGCATGTCTGCCTTCGTTATTTCTTTGTAGCGTTTAGTAAGGCGCTGATGCAGAGTACCTCTCCATGGTGGTCTGCTGCTTGTTGTGTTTAGTAAGGCGCTGATGCAGAGTACCTCTCCATGGTGCTCTGCTGTTTGTAGTGTTTAGTAAGGCGCTGATGCAGAGTACCTCTCCATGGTGGTCTGCTGTTTGTAGTGTTTAGTAAGGCGCTGATGCAGAGTACCTCTCCATGGTGGTCTGCTGCTTGTAGTGTTTAGTAAGGCGCTGATGCAGAGTACCTCTCCATGGTGGTCTCCTGCTTGTAGTGTTTAGTAAGGCGCTGATGCAGAGTACCTCTCCATGGTGGTCTGCTGTTTGTAGTGTTTAGTAAGGCGCTGATGCAGAGTACCTCTCCATGGTGGTCTCCTGCTTGTAGTGTTTAGTAAGGCGCTGATGCAGAGTACCTCTCCATGGTGGTCTGCTGTTTGTAGTGTTTAGTAAGGCGCTGATGCAGAGTACCTCTCCATGGTGGTCTGCTGCTTGTAGTGTTTAGTAAGGCGCTGATGCAGAGTACCTCTCCATGGTGGTCTGCTGTTTGTAGTGTTTAGTAAGGTGCTGATGTAGAGTACCTCTCCATGGTGGTCTGCTGTTTGTAGTGTTTAGTAAGGCGCTGATGCAGAGTACCTCTCCATGGTGGTCTCCTGCTTGTAGTGTTTAGTAAGGCGCTGATGCAGAGTACCTCTCCATGGTGCTCTGCTGTTTGTAGTGTTTAGTAAGGCGCTGATGCAGAGTACCTCTCCATGGTGGTCTGCTGCTTGTAGTGTTTAGTAAGGCGCTGATGCAGAGTACCTCTCCATGGTGGTCTCCTGCTTGTAGTGTTTAGTAAGGCGCTGATGCAGAGTACCTCTCCATGGTGGTCTCCTGCTTGTAGTGTTTAGTAAGGCGCTGATGCAGAGTACCTCTCCATGGTGGTCTCCTGCTTGTAGTGTTTAGTAAGGCGCTGATGCAGAGTACCTCTCCATGGTGGTCTGCTGCTTGTGCCGTGTTGCAGCTGCAGATGTTGTTGGACGTTGATGGCAAATACGGCTGTGCTCAAAAGTGTGAGCGCGGCTAAAGTGGTAAAACAAGTTTGTGGTATTACCAGTGTTGGTCTGACTACGGTCAGACTTATAAAATCCCCAAAATTGCCATACTGACTTTTCCTGTTTTATCAACGATTTCCTCGCTCGCTGCGGCACTCACTTTCCACTCCACGCCGGTTCTGTTATTGAAGAACACGAGACGGCGATGTGGCGCAACCAAACATGATACTGATACATGATTGGCTGTTAGAGTGTCACTCCCCACGTTGCTAGGTTACCAGAGAGTGAGGGCCTTTGTTCATGCAACCAAACTTGATTCACAACCTCTGGTTTCTTCTGATGAAGAAAAACAAGTTATCGAACGTTTTATCGACGGCATTTTCTATTGATATTGATTATGTGTCTATCACGATACATATCGTTATCGTTTTATCGCCAAGCCCTAGTAATACTGACAGCCAGCGTTTAAAATGGTTACTTCAGTCCAAATTCAGAATACTGGAGAGAGCTGGCCCCTCCTCTCCAGACTCAAAGTTTACAGGGTTGCCAGGTTGAGAACGCTGAACCCAAAGTCCCACAATGTCAATCAGTACGTTTACATGCACGTAATATTCCAGTTTTTTGCCCTAATTCTGAAAAAGATGATATTCCGACTAAGCTGTTTACGGGGCTAATGAAAGCAAGTATTTCACTAATATTCCCATTTACATGTAGCCGTGTAAAACATTTCATGTTTACCAGCGGTGGAGGACTTGTTGGACCGTGCGATCACAGCGTCTCTCTTTCATTCCTTTCAACCACCTTCTTGAAAAGGTCGGTGTAGCGATGTGTGAGCATATCCAAAACCCTGTTGATATCCAAGTCTCTGATAATGTTTATAAGTAGCTGTGTTTCTCCTTCTTATCGGGTCTCCAGCCCTGCAAACTGTTGGCCTGTTGATTTGTGTACAGCAACCATAGCAACGCACAGAGCTGACCATAAGCCTGCGGTTAAACACCCAGATTGAGACGCATATTCTGAATGCAGACTGGGAGGAGACTATACATCTCCAAGGAATGCCTCTAAAATCCGAATAAGATCGGAATATCCCACACATATTTACTAATTAATCTAATTAGTATATGAAAGTGACTTTGATGAAGGAAAGAAGTAAGAACGCTCGGGCAACAATCTTTCCCTCTTAAAAGTTTCCATTTATTGCATAATTCAGAGTTGTTGAATTTTATTGTGAAGGAAGGAAGTACGATCTGGTAGTTTTGACAGCATTGATGGGACTTAATACCCCTGAAAAACCAGCAACGCCCAGTGTTTACAGCGAGGAGCTAAGGGGTGTCCGGTTATGGCCGAGGGTAGCACACGGCTAAACCACCGCTGATGGCGTACTTTAGCCGGTAAAGTAAAGGTTAAGTAAACAGTTAAAACGATTATAGTGTTAGAAAAGGTAAGAAGTTACGCTGAAGTTTTACACCATTAAATTAACTGAAAACATTAATAGATCATTTATATTCATATTTGAACAGATATTGTGATAGAACGTTAGCCAATAAGTGTCCGAACGTGGACACAGTGACGCTAATCAGAAAATGCTATATTCGGAAAAAGGCCTTATTCAGAATATCCAACCAGAATATGTTGTTGACGTGACCTGTATCAAATTCAGAATAATAATAGTGGAATATTGGTGTGCATGTAAACGCACTGAATGTTAGCCAGATGCTAGTAGTCCTCCAACATCCTGATTTTCTGTTCTACTTTCGAGAACAGAAAATCGCTTTTGTACTATTTTGAGTGCATAGGGCGACCCACTTTTATTAGAAATCAAATCAAGCACATTTATTTTATAGCTATTTAATAGCCTTCAAAGTCATTTTTTTTTAATACATACACACAAATATTTACATGTGTAAAGTCCATTTCAGAGCACATTGATAAGAAACGGAGGAGGAATATGACAACTGCATGGACGAAAGTGACTAAAAATAAATGGGACTATGTTATTAACTGTTCCTGTCCTAGTTTAAGTGTGTGAATGATGTTCTGTTAGTGTTTTCGTTACCTAGGTTTTAGTCTTGATTTAGTGTTCATGTTTAACATTTGTTGGGTTACCATGACTGAGACACTGGGGTAGATTGATGACCTCGGTGTATCGAGTGTGTAGAAGATAAATAAACTTCCGTAGATTTCAATATCTCTGGTTCTTTGAGTTCTTCCTCGTAGCTCGCTACAATATAGAAACATCAACCCTCCTGTTGTCTTCTCATCAACCGTTAACTTGTCCTTCCGGGTCTAAATTGAAAATTATTTTTATTTTGTGCTTTTTTCCAATGTTTTTGACGCAGTTTTAAACATGTCATTTTTTTCCATGCTTTTTTTATTCATGGTCAAGAAACCCAATTTAAATCAGATAATACCTCATTTTTTAGTTTAAAAAAAAGCAGAAATGATTAATTATGACTAATAGTTAAAGTCAGAGGATGTTGAGTGGATAGTCACAGACTGGTATATGTTAAAGTTTAGTCAGGATACTGTTTTAAAACCCTTTACACATTTCTTTGAAATGCTAGGAAATTGGAACACCCAAAATTCAATGGAAATAATTATTAATTTACCTGTGAAGAACGTTGTATGGCTTCCATACAATGCACATATGCATCCAAGTTATGTTTGGGCAATTTGGATGAATGAAACCCATATTTCTGATATAATAAACTTTGAAAATGGGTCAAATTGGACCCGAGGACTACACAAGGGTTAAATAAAACAATTCTAGCCTTTCTACCATATGATTATGACTTTTAATACGTTTATGTGTAGATTAATAAGAGGTTTGTTGTTGCATGCTCTACAAAACAATGTACTAAAAGCAGTTTGTATACACGTTACATTACACATCATGGTTACATGTCAGTTTGTAACAAGGTGGGAATCATCTTACTGGCCAACATATAACCTTTAAGCTGCAATTGCTTTTGATAAAAGATTCAATTTGCTATTTCATGTCCAAAATCACAAGTGCGTTTGTGAGAGCAGCAGAGATAAATTAAACTGTAGAGATGCTTGCTGAGCCAATTTCTTTTGTTTTTGCTTTACTGTAGAAACTCTTTGTGCCACAACTGAAATGTAACTGCAACTGAACGAGAAGTGTGGTTAAGTGTGTACATCCTTGTTTCTTCTTCAACATGGCCCACAACTGATCTCACATTATCTCTTTGATATATCAGAGGGATTCTGAAGGGTCTCTTTGGGTTGGGTTTTAGGAGGTGAGCATCGCCATGGTACATCGGAAAGAATGTATGAAGGAAAACAGGTTTTTCCATTTAAGCCATTTATGTACGCTTTCAGGGCGAAAGCAGAGGAGGCTTGACAGTTTTGATGTTTACATATTCATATTAAATCATTGTCCCTGCCCCTTCTAACAGACTTAACACCAGATGAGTCAGCAGCACTACAGTTTCCCCCTAACTGTGCCCCTCCCTGTCCCAGTGAATAAGGTGAGCAATGACATGCCAGTTAGCATCAAGTCTGTGGGGATTTATCTGTCTCTCTTGCTCTTTTTACCATTACAAAAAAAAAAAAAAAAAAACCTGTAGCACAGCACCTTCCTTCTGTCATTGAAGCCCTTGACAGTACACTCACAACATGTAGTCTCACCAGCGAGGCCAGATCAGAGGCTAGTGGTCTGAATAACTACTTCACGTCATTCAGTGCTATTGTCCTACTCACTGTCTGGCTCAAAGTACTGCAGTGCATTGATGACAGGAATGTGGTTATCCAGTCTGGAAAAATCTCTCTTGACACAGAGGTAGCCAATATCAGTACCTTAACAAAAGAGATGCTGGCTCTTAGAGATGGATGGGAGTCACTCCTGTCTGAGGCAACACTGATAGCAACACAAATAGATGTTGCACCTCAGTTTAGCAAGGAACACAGTCGGCAAAAGAAAAGGAAGAGATTCCACGATAAGACCTCTCAAGAGGAGACAGCTCAGGACAGTGCAGCAACAGTGTTTTTAACTGCTATGGACAGCATCGTAAGTGATCTGGACCCCAGGTTCCACACCACTGCAGAAACAGTTGAGGAATTCTCTGCTGTTTTAAAAGTTGGGCATATTAGTGAGGATAAAGTCCCTTCTGTGTGCCAACCCCTTATCAAGAAGTATTCCAGAGATCTCACGTCCGAGTTTGAAAATGAAATAAGACACCTGAACACAGTATATGCTGCTACTTTCCCTCCTAACTTGTCCCCTCTTGGTCTCCTGAATGCAATTAACAAGATGCAGCTACACAGCATTTTTGGAGAAGTCTGCATTGCTTTACGTATATTGTGTACATTGCCTGTGACTGTTGCTGGTGGGGAGAGAGCTTTCAGTAAGTTCAAACTGATAAAAAAAATAAAAAACTATTTGAAGCCCACTATGTCTCAGGACAGGAGGAGTCCTTTGTTCTTAATTCATACCTTTTAATTTGACGTCACCGGCACTGTTAGTTTGTTATGACCATATTCCAAACCTCAAAACCGTTTGATTTAGTGATCACTTGATCTGTTTTGTAGCACTATAATAACCCTGGTGTGGAAATTCCATTTCACATGTTCACTTTATTTTCTTGTTGGCATATATGTGCAGTTAGGTTAAAAAATCTGCTGTTTTCATTGTTTTAAGAGGATGATGTTAATTTATTTTGATTGAAAAGTTAATTTATATTTAAGTTTGTTCGTTTTTCTTTTTTAAAATCTTGCATTAATAATTATAATAATTCCTAATAATAATTTTGTTAAGAGAATTTTCCATTTTGTCGAATTTTACAATAAAAATACATTGAGACTGTAAAAGATGGCCTTCAGCACATTTTTTTTTTATGGTTGCTTTTAAACTTGCATCAAATAGTGAACTGCATACTAGACTTGCATGCATGTACAAATCACCAGCAGAAAATATTGTGCTAGTATTAGTATTGGAGGGGGCCCAATTTGATTTTTTTGTCTTGGGGCCCGAAATTCCTGGCGACGCCCCTGCATAGTTTTAGGGAAGTGTTGTGGATTACCTCCTCTGTGTCCCCCCTTTTGGGACAATGTGTCTGACTCCAATAAAAGACCTATATATCCCCACGCATTAGTTAAATTGGTATTACATTGATCCTAAGCAAGAGCCAAATAAGACGATAAGATAAAGTCTAATACATTCGTTTAATCAGTCAAGCATCGGAGTTACAATACACAGATCTGTGGGATCACAAGGCAAGCAGAGACTAAGTTTCCCTAGCAACAGACAAAAAGCCGGAGCCGGTCCACGTATCTCTAGACCACATATGTCAAACTCGAGGCCCGCGGGCCAAATCCAGCCCCTCGCAGATTATGATCTGGCCCGCATATCAATTTAGGTCCACAATACATTTTGGCCCACCTAGTTTTTGTCGCTGTCTGACGTTGTTGTCAGTTTTTTTTTGTTGCAATTTGTAACTTTTTCCGACATTTTTGTCACTTTTTCCGACATTTTTATCACGTTTTCCAACATTTTTGTCACTTTTTCCGACGTTTTTGGCCACTTTTTTTCTATGATGACTGAGGAACTTTTTTCCTGACTTCTTTAGGACTTTATGTCAACCAAACTTTAAGTGAGAAGACTATATGACACATGCAATAATACAGTAAAAGATATTTGACTTTTTCAATTAAATAAACACAACTAAACATGTCTGGCCCTTGATGTGATTCTTATTTTCCAGCGTGGCCCTCTGGGAAATTGAGTTTGACACCCCTGCTCTAGACTGTCAGACCTTGTGAGCCCCGATCTATTCTTCCCTTCATCTCTCAAACTTTCTTTCTTGGGCCCCCTCTTCTTCTCCAGCACAGGAACGGTTACCTTCACACAACCCACCCCAGGGTGGGGGCCACTGTGTTATGTCTCGTCCTCATTTGCTCTCACGCGAAGCGGTACATTCTGCTCCTGTTTCACTTGTTATTATTACTCAATGTACTTCACTCGAGACTCATGACCTTTAACTACTCCTTTGTTCAGGGAACGCAGATGTGTCTTGCCCGGAGAACTTGTAACCACCGTCTCTATGACAGCACACAACTCCACCAACCAAAACACACCTGGTCTCTTATGGAAACCTTTTACATTCTTATATTTATCTGCAAATAGTAAGAATATTTTTCTACAGAAGCAGATGTTAAAATCTTTCATTTTGATTTTATTTAAGTACATGTATACAAAACAAGTTTTACAATTGCTAAGCAACACAGTGCTTTATTACCGAAACTGTGGCAAATATTGAAGTACAACCTTAAACTGCAGTTGGCTGATTTTTACAACTCTTTGTTATCCTTTATTTAACAAAAATTGAACAGATTACTTGAGCATTTGTTTTAGTAAATATAGATTTAAAAGAGACAAACTTTGTAAACAAAACAGAAAAACATTCACATCCTGAAACAAAGTTCCTGCACATCAGAACACAGAAACTGGAACTGAAATCTTTACTGAAATGAGTGAACGTGCCAGATTCTCCTTCCATGAAAGTGCACGTTTCAACAGAATCACTCCGATATATCAAAGACAAGTTGAAGAAGAAACAAGGATGAACACACTTAACCACACTTCTTTTTCAGATGCAGGCACACTTCAGTTATGGCACAAAATAAAGCAAAAACAAGGAAGTACTGGGGTTGGGTATGGTTTGGGTTTTGTCTGGCACCGTTGTAAACTTATTGTTTTAGCCTAGAAAGGGCTTTAAACTGGAGAGAAACGTTGCTGAAAGAAAGATAAATATTTTGCTCCAGTTTCATGACTGCTGATAATTCGGCTCAAACCATAGAGCTGTATAGGCCAGGGCTCAACTCTAACTTTTTAAAGTGGTTGCCGGCTTGGCAACCAGGCATCAGCTTTTGGTTGCCGAAATTGACAATACGGTTGCCATGTCTTAAACTGTCTATATTTGGAGCAATTAATTTCTTATGTAACTACAAGAAACCACACATTTTAATAATAAAACAATGAGAGAATGGATTGCAATATAATTTCCCATCCCTCTCAAATAGGGGTCCAACGGATCACAAAACTCCCGGATTGGATCCCAGTTTTGAGTCACAGATCGGATCAATTTTCAGATCAGCCCAAAAAAGGGGGGTTTAAATGATTATTAAAAAAAGTTATAACAATAACTTTTAACAATAACTTCTTTCACCAGTAAATTGCTGTTAAACGCCAAAAACAGATGAGAAAAGGATATTTTACAATAACTATGAATGCACCACAAGTTTAACCAGCTTTGAGTAAACGCAACCTTCATTCAAGTCGGTGTTTTTTTTCCGACAACAGCAGTGACCAAGTGCTAGCTCGTTTGTGTCTTTTAGCTCATAGCTTTAGCGGCAGACTGTTGCAGCTGTTGGAATCCTCTACAACACAGTCACACTTTTACACCATTTAGCTGTCAGCATTTTAAGCGGGACATTTTCATAGTGGTTGGTGTAAACCGGGACATTTTAGCGTCCCGACAGGCTTTTTGTCGGGACTCGGGACAAGCAACTCAAAATCAGGACTGTCCCGGTCAAACCGGGACGATTGGTCACCCTATACTAGCGTGACATGCAGCGATGCCTCTGTTGCTTCTAACTTTCTGTTTTGGAGCATCAGAGAGCAGCCCATACATTTAAGAGGCACCGAAACTGGATTTTAACATACGGCATTAATGTGAACAGAAAATTGCGTTGCCTGTATCTTTTCACAGCAAACGCGAGTGTGTGGAAAGCAGTCAGACAACAGCTGAAGAGAGATAGATAGATAGATAGATAGATAGATAGATAGATAGATAGATAGACAGATACTTTATTGATGCCCAAGAGGAAATTCAAGGTCCCAGTAGCTTAAAGACATCACACACAACATACACATACGTCATAAACAGGATGATAAAATAACAAATCCACATGATTAATATGGACAATAAAAGAAAAAATAGTAAATAAAATGAATGTACTAAAGGATGTTTAAGCATAAGACGCTGAAATGTTGTGTAGCGCAAAAATGTGGTGTTTAAACTTCAGGAGACAACCAAATAGAATGTTGGCGTCTTTTGAAATGAGATTTTCCAGTTTTGTAAGTTTTGATTTGTTTTTATACAGTATATTAAAAAAAACTATAATATTGAACAGCTGGTTTGCCAAAGGGGGCAACCAGCGAAACGGTTGCCAATTGACTCAATTACTGTTGAGCCCTGATAGGGGACATTTAATACTTTAAGACAATTTAAAACATGTTTAATTAATAAATACATGCAATACCAAAATGCACAGTGTGAGACACACAGTCCTTTATTTATGATCCTATCTTGCGCTACATCGTTAGTAAAGACAAGTTAAACCAACTCTGAGCTTCCTGAACTTCCTGAACGATAGCTTCTCCTCCCATCTCTTCATGGGACACTCCCCCTTGACCCTCCCGCGAATGCATATGCATGATACGGAAAAGCCCAATGTGCTATTACCTCAGTGTGGCCTTTTTGTACATACCTCGCCATGCTTTTACGCTCACGTTCTGAAACAAATACGCCTCAAGTGGGCGCAAAAGCATTAGGACATCTGGCCCTCTGTGGCGCGTGGTGGCAGCTATGTGCGCTTTCTAATTAGTTTTATAAACGAAGGTGCCATTCTTTCCCTTTCCCTGTGTTTTGTTTCAAGCTCTCAGCTGCCTGTACAACTCTCTATTACTGAATTAGTGCGCAAAGACTACTATCTGCCCATGAGAAATTATACAATTCGACTCGTGAGCATGTTTTATCGTGCTCGAGAGATAGGATATAATCCTGACGCCGTACACAGTGGCTGGAAAACAAAATAGAGGAAAATGAAACAGAATTCCATTGATTGCGCAGTTCCAGTTTGGCTGAAAAAGCTTATCGATGAGTCTGTATCAGCCTGAAGTCTGACAGTTTCTAACTGATCGGTGTTGAACCAAGTCCTGCCCTCGGAACGTTAATCCTGCTGCAAAAGAAATTGGCTCAGCAAACATCTCTGCAGCTTAATTTATTTATACTGCTCTCAATAACACACTGGCTCAGTTTGTAGTTCAAGGTTCACATAGCTCTATTGTATGAAAAACACAATAGAGCTATGTGAACCTTGAACTAGAGCTATGTGAACCTTGAACTACAAACTGAGCTACTTAATGTTTTTTTTCCCCCGTGTGGATTCTCATGTGTCTAATCTAGGGCTGTCAGCATTAACGCGTTAATCGTGACGCGATTAAGGGCCGAGAATAACGCGTACATTTCTTTTAATCACTTGCCGCCATTTATTAATTTATTTTACACTTCACTCAGCTTCACGTCGTGCCTAACAATGCCCCTTGGCTATTCTAAAATCACTTTACTTATCTTCGAGCTGCCATACTTCCTCCTAACACATCCTGCTGCTGTAGGCTGCAGGCATGATGGAGAAAGACAGCAGCAACACAACTCTGAATGGCGCTTTTTATTTTCCAAAACTCCCGGACGGCTCAGTAGACAAGTCGAAAGCCACGTGCACATTGTATGATGCCGAATTAAAATATCACCAAAGCACGTCAAGCTACCACCTATGAGCTAAGCATAGTACAGTTAACGTGACTCAGGTTGATGCTTAAAGACGTACTAGGGTTGGCGTGTTCTGAATTGTGCAATAATGACAGATTCACACGTTTCTCTTTTTTTACAGTAAATAAATAAACAAATACAAATCTTAAAGTCAAGTTCATAAAGCAACTTTCTTTGCATTCATTTGATTCCCAAACAAGATAAACTGGTAAAAATTGACTTCCATTGTTAATATGTACTTAAAAACTTCTGAAATGCAAAAAAACAGAATTTTAATTAATCGCAATTAACTATAGAAATTCAGCGATTAATCGCAATTAAGAAAAAATGTATCGTTTGACAGCCCTAGTCTAATGAAATCAGTACTGGTACTGAATATTGTTGGAGCAGGTTTTTCTTCTGAATGAAGTCTCATGATTGTTGTTAAGGTCTTCTTCAGAAAGAATCTTTTCCTGGCAACTGAGCAGAAAAAATACTCAATCTACTCCTACTGACACGTGGAAAGTGATGGCAGCCTCCTGGTCTCTTTGGTCCTTCTGGTAAAGCAGTTAGGTGCTGCACAGCTGACAACCATACTTGCTGCTATAGGTGACAATTGTAAACAGTACCCTAGTAAGATGGTGGACAGTTATCCCATTAGTTATGTTGCCATGTCATATCTATTGTTCTATATCTATGGTCTCAAAGCTGTTATTCCTGCCCCGAGGAGCTAGGATGGAGGAGGGACCTCTGAGGAGCTATGAGCGAGGATACACGAGAGCAGCCTTCCCGGGAAGCAGTGCAGCTGAAAGCCGTCGCTAACTCCGCCCACACAGCAGACAGAATTACGTGATGCTTCAGAGGAAAGGAGGTCTCATCCGTCTCTCCCATGCTTCCTCGGTGGGACGGACTAAGCTGGGAAGAAGGGATGAAAACAGAGTTGCAATTCAAGGGAACTCAGATTCAGAACTTGTGTGGACGACCATGTGTCGTTTCAGATGTTGCCTTCGTGCAAATCTTCTATCACAAACTGAGCAACTAAATGTTTTTTCCCCCCTGTGGACAGCCAAGTGTTCTCTCAGAGTTTGCTTTTGTGTAAATCTTTTACGACAAACTGAGCAACTAAATGGTTTTTCACCCGTGTGGACAGTCAAATGTTGTCTCAGAGTTTGCTTTAGTGCGAATCTTTTACCACAAGCTGAACAACTAAATGGTCTCTCCCCCGTGTGGACAGCCAAGTGTCGTCTTAGATGCGTTTGCTGTGTAAATGTTTTATCACAAACTGAACAACTAAATGGTTTTTCCCCCGTGTGGATTCTCATGTGTTTGACCAAATAGCTACGCTGACCAAAAATTGCTTTACAAACCGAGCAGGTTAAACTTTTCCCTTCTGAATGAAGTTTCATGTGGTTTGTTAAGGTCTTCTTAAGAGAGAATCTTTTATCACAAGCTGAACAACTAAATGGTTTCTTCTTTGCGTGGACAGCCAAGTGTCGTTTCACATCCGACTTTCGTTTAAATCTTTTATCACAAACTGAACAACTAAAAGATTTCTCCCCCGTGTGGACAACCAGGTGTCGTTTCAGATTGCTAGGGTCTGCAAATGTTTTTTTTACAAACTGAACAACTTAATGGTTTTTCACCTGTGTGGATTCTCATGTGTACAACTAAATTGCTAGGCTTAAAGAAACTTGCTTTACAAACTGAGCAGGTTGAACTATTTTCTTCTGAGTGAAGTTTCATGTGACTTGTTAAGGTTTTCTTCAGAGGGAATCTTTTACCACAAACTGAGCAACTGAATGGTTTCCCTCCTGTTTGGACTCCAGAGTGTTTCTGCAGAGGTTTCTTGTGGCCAAAGCTTCCAGCACATTCAGAGGGGCTAACTGATGTGTTTCCAGTATTACATTCCACACCACTTACAGGTTCTTCATTGTTTTGCGGAGAGTTTAAACCTGACTGAGGTTCCCTAGTCTCCTCCCAGTCTGCACTGGCATCAGTCTGAGATTCAGAGGAGTCTGAAGTCTTGTCATGAGTAGCTGGTTGTAAAGGACTATCTGGATCTGAGTTCCTGGCTGGTTCTGGTCCTCCACAGTCCTCTCCATCAGCTTCTGTTCTCTCTGCCTCTCTGTTCTCCTCAGTTTGGCTTTCATGAAGCTGTGAGGACTGAGCTTTCTCTTCATCATCTTCTTCACTCTTCACAGGGACAGAAGTGAACAGGAACTTGATATCAGCCTCCTCCAGCCCTTGAAGCTGCTCTCCCTCCTGACTGGTCCTGAGTTCCTCCTGTTCCTCTTTAATGTGTGGGGGGGGCTCTGGGTCCTTCTGGTCCAGACTGGAGCTCCACTCCTGCTGCTCAGGGGGAACCTCTGCTTTAACCACCGACAGAAAGAGAAAACGGTTAGAAAACTGTAATTTCATGTTGACAAGATCTCTTTACAGGGCTCCAAACTACAACCAAATCGTCGCATTCTGCGATTATATTTTCAAAAGTGCAAGCACTTTTTACAACTATTCACATGTATGCAACCTGTAAATTTTACGACATTATAATGAATGTGAGGCAGTTCAGTGTTCTGCTTATTTTCAGGAGAGTGAAAGTGTTATTCACAGTAATAAAATTGAGTACCACTGATATGAATCTGTATATCAGCTGTACTCAAATACATGTATACAGTTTTTAGAGGTGGGGGGGGGCTATAGATTAGGTGTCCCTAAAGAAACGCGTATCTAACAGTAGTTCCGCATTACATTAATTAATTTGCATTCATTTGCACAAAGAATATACACACTGCTAGGTGTTTGATTTTTTTAAAGTCGCTTTTTTTCTAAAAAAAAAAAAAGGTCCCATGACATGGTGCTCTTTGGATGCTTTTATATAGACCTTAGTGGTCCCCTAATACTGTATCTGAAGTCTCTTTTTATAGACCTTAGTGGTCCCCTAATACTGTATCTGAAGTCTCTTTTATATAGACCTTAGTGGTCCCCTAATACTGTATCTGAAGTCTCTTTTATATAGACCTTAGTGGTCCCTTAATACTGTATCTGAAGTCTCTTTTATATAGACCTTAGTGGTCCCCTAATACTGTATCTGAAGTCTCTTTTATATAGACCTTAGTGGCCCCCCAATACTGTATCTGAAGTCTCTTTTATATAGACCTTAGTGGTCCCCTAATACTGTATCTGAAGTCTCTTTTATATAGACCTTAGTGGTCCCTAATACTGTATCTGAAGTCTCTTTTATATAGACCTTAGTGGTCCCCTAATACTGTATCTGAAGTCTCTTTTATATAGACCTTAGTGGTCCCCTAATACTGTATCTGAAGTCTCTTTTATATAGACCTTAGTGGTCCCCTAATACTGTATCTGAAGTATCTTTCCAGAAAATCAGCCTTGGTGCAGAATTACAGCCACTAGAGCCAGTCCCACAATGACCTTTCCTTAGGATGTGCCATTTCTGTGTCTGGAGCTATTGAGGAGGAGAGAGGGGGGGCAAGGTGGAGGGGGGTGGCCTTGACCAACTGCCACTTTGCTCGTTTGAAAGCCATGTCTCTCTCTCATGGGTGGCAGCTTAAGCAGAGAAAGAGGAGGTAACCCAGAATACCCAGGGCTCGGTTTACACCTATCGCCATTTCTAGCCACCATAGGCATATGATCGAAAGGACATAAGTACTCGTTCATTCAACTTTCGACCTATAATCAATGTTGAACTTGCAAAAACTACAATCAAATCTGAGATTTCTCAACGGAAATCAGGCGAAACAGACAAATTTAGCTGTCTAGCTCCATAGAGTCCCATTCACTTGGCATTTGGAGATATTTGGAGACATCATGGCTTGCAAACAAACGAAGCATGGCAGTTGGTCAAGGCCACACCCCCACCCTCCACCTTGCCCCCCTCTCTCCTCCTCAATAGCATTTAAAGATACAGACACAGAAAAGGCACATCCTAAGGAAAGTTCATTGTGGGACTGGCTCTAGTGGCTGTTATTCTGCACCAAGACTGAATTTCGGGAAAGAGACTTCAGATACAGTATTAGGGGACCACTAAGGTCTATATAAAAGAGACTTCAGATACAGTATTAGGGACCACTAAGGTCTATATAAAAGAGACTTCAGATACAGTATTAGGGACCACTAAGGCCTATATAAAAGCATCCAAAAAGCAGCATGTCATAGGACCTTAAAGCAAAAATATCACGGTTTCACAGTATTGCAATTACAGCTTTCAAATGTTTTATTTTGAAATGTCTGGGTAAAAAGCTGCTATAGCTGATACCTTAGGAACGGTATGATGGAAAACTTTAGTGGATTTAAAACTGTGACTTTTTCAAACCATGGTATACCTTGAAACCAGTAACTGGCCAATGCCTTTATGGTAACAGTTCACAGAGTACAGAACATGGGACGGATCACAGAGGATTATCTTTACCTGTTTAAGTACGCACTGGTCAAAGAGAGACTGAAGAAGTGATGATCTTTCTTTAACAAATAACCAATAACTTAAATTTTGATGATACAGAAAGGTTCCCTAAAGCTGATTACATTCACTAAAACAGCCTGATAAAAATAAAAACATTCAAGACTGCAGCGGCCACTGCTCCATATTAGATCAGAGTCTATCCTCTGTGGGTTCTCATATGCTGTAGCATGACAGAATCTTTTCCTGCAGGTCTTGCAAACGTATGGCTTCTCCCCTGTGTGGGCTCTTCTCACATGGACCAACAAGCCACTACTATGTATATATGGGGGTTCTCATGTGGATTTTCATCATGTGGAAGTTATCTTTACGTCCAGTCTTTTCCACATGTTTTGCAAGAATAAGGCTTCTCACCTGTGTGGATTCTCATATGCTTTATTAATGCTGAACCGTCATAGAATCTTTTCCCGCAAGTCTTGTAAATGTATGGTTTCTCGCCTGTGAGTTCTCATGTGGACGTTGAAAACATCCTTATGTCTGAAATCTTTTCCACGTTTTGCAAGAATAAGGCTTCTCACCTGTATGGATTCTCATGTGTCTCTGAAATTCTGAATTACACTTTAGGTTTTTCCCACATATGTCACATATGAAAGACTTTTTACCTGTTTGAGTAGTAGGGTGAATCTCTGACATGTTAGTGTTGTCTACGTTGTTACTGTTACTTCTGCTCTTGCATCGTCTCTTCTTTGGTTCTGGCTCTGCATTTCTAGTTGATCCTGAGTCTCTATAGTTGCCCCCTTTCTGATTGTGGCTCTCAGCTTCATGAGAGTTGTGAAAGAGGAGCTGGTGGTCACTGTTTGCTTCTGATACCACAGAGGTTATAACTGGCATATTGGCTAAAGACTCTTTCTCTGCTGCACTTAGAGTGTCATCATCAGGATTGAAGTTCAGAGTCTGACCTTCACTGTGGTCACTTTCCTCATAAGTAGGAGTCAACATAAAGGTATCAGTCTCCTGCTTCAGTACAAGCTGCTCTCCCTTCTGACTGGTGCACAGTTCCTCCTTTTCCTCTTTAATCTGTGGAGGCTCTGGGTCCAGACTGGAGTTCCTCTCTTGAATACAGAGGGGCTGGTCAGAGAGAACCTCCTCCTCCTTACAGACATGTTGCTGTGGGAGCTCTGGAGGGACAGACAACAAAAGAAATAGGATACCACTGTCATTGGAGAAAAGAACAGAACACTTGTTCTTTTTTTTGAGAACATACAGTATACTATAAAAATAATGAATGGTGCTTCAGGGGGCTAAAAGGTAAAGCCAATACTGAAGCTCATTAAAGCTGCATTCTATCTAATTTTCAGCAGGGGGAGACTCCAGTGGCTCCAAAAATAAGTCTGATCTATAAGAGTATAAGAGAAAATGACCCTACTTCTCACTTAATTTACAACCTTTTCATAATGAGTTTATGGTCTGAATCGCTAGTTTCAAGTCTTCAATATAGCAGCATGATGTTAATTTAGTAAATTATATTCCTATTTATTTAGAAATAGACAATAAAGCAGGGGATGATTTAGGCCCTGGCAACACAGCCACCTGTCAATCAGTACAGAGGCTTAAGCTGCGTTCAGACTAGACGGCACAATGCAGCTTCATTTCACAGAGAAAGAAAAAGGACATGCTGTGCTTCGTTGTTTGGCAAACAGTCAGCTGCCACACAAACTCCTCAGCAGTTCAGTGCTTGCAGTTTTTTTTACCCTTATAGTATTTAAAAACTTTCTTGTGGCTGCGATAGAGGCAGTGATGTTTCCTGTTCTCACACTGCCTCAAAACATACTGACAAGTCTGATCTCCGTTTACATGATAGGCCACAGCAGCGTGACGCGGGGTAGCATTTCTTTAAAAGTTGAGTTGGCCTCAACTTTCCACCAAAGCCTGCTGAGTTTTTTTCTTTCCGTCTTGCCCCACTGCTGCCCCCGCCACACCATAATTTAAAATGATTGCAAAGACCTGTGATTTGGCTGCACCGTCTGACGGCGGGCACAGGAAATGTGAATGCATGCTTAGCGAAGCTAACTATGGCACTGTGTACATTAAAATAGACCTGACCTTGTTTTAGGGTGCTGTACGTCCTTAAACTTTTACCCTCTCACTGGGTTTTCACATCAAGTTAATTGGAACAATTTTCGTCTCCAAAAAAGTATGTCTTGTTCAGAATTCGGTAGCACCTTGCCAACCAAACTAGCTAGCGCTAGCATTAGCTGGTAATGTTAATTTAATTGAAAGTTTTCAGATTTTCTATGTACTTTCATACATACTGATGAACAGCAGTTCCCGGAGGTCCGCATTTAACCACAGGTAAAACAAACCAGAGACCTAGGGCATTTAGAAGATTTAGAAGGATTTCCTAGATATATTTACAACATACAGAGGGTTTCTGAGCAATTACCAGAACAGAAGGGTGTAGAGAAATGTATAGCACAGAATATATCAAAGTATAAAAGTTATTGTAAATGTACAGCTTCTCAACTGTGTGAGTTCTCAATTGGACCAACAAGCCACTATTTTGGCTGAAATCTTTTCGACATGTTTTGCAAGAATAACCCTTCACACCTGTGTGGACTATCTGGTGTCTCTGCAATGCTGATTTATACTTTAAGTCTTTCCCACATGTGTCACATATGAAAGACTTTTTACCTGTTTGAGTATTAGGGAGAATCTCTGACATGTTAGTGTTGTCTACGTTGTTATTGTGACTTCTGCACTTGTGTTGTCTCTTCTTTGGTTCTGGCTCTGCATTTGTAGTTGATCCTGAGTCTCCATGCTTGCTTCCTTTCTGATCGTGGCTCTCAGCTTCATGAGAGTTGTGAAAGACGAGCTGGTGGTCACTATTTGCTTCTGATACCACAGAGGTTATAACTGGCATTTTGAGCTCCTGGTCAGAGAGAACCTCCTCCTCCTTACAGACATGTTGCTGTGGGAGCTCTGGAAGGACAGACAACAAAAAAATAGGATACTACTGTTATTGTAGAAAAGACCAGAACACTTGCTCTCTCATAGACGGTAAAAAATAATGGTTTCCAGCAGGGACGTCGCTAGGATTGAAAGATAGGGGGGCTTAGCCCCCAGGGTATTTGTAACTTGCGTTTGCAAAATCTTTGCACTCACATCTTTCGTTACTGTATTAGAGCTACACTTATGTCAACCACCAGTCAAGAAACCAAGATGTTAACAAGTAAAAAGTTACAGATATATCCTCTTCTTCCATTTCTACTCTGTTCCTTCTGTCTTATCCTTTAAGATAAAAAAAAACCCAGATGCTAATTTCATGACTTCGAAATGCAAATTGGTCACATAAAAAAACATCCAAAAACAGACAAACAGAGGCCAGACAGCTAATAAGTTGGTAAGTTAAACAAATATGACAAGTAGCAGTACAAGAAAAAAGAAAAAAAAAATAGGCATCACTGCATACTTTATCATGTAAGATATTAATACGGATCCTATTTAAAGTGGCTACTGTCTAAATGCAATAACCTGATGGCGGAAGGAATAAAAGATTTGGAATAATGATTACTGTATATACTGTATGTAGGATTGCTTTCATTTTATTTGTATGTATATTTATATGTATCTGTGAGCATGTGCTCATCTTTAGCCTAGCCTACATTTAGGCAACATCTTCATATTTATTTAATTTATCACAGCCAATGAATGCAGAAAGTTAAATTGGTTAGAGTATAGCTAGCATATATAATAAATATAATGAAATAATTTAGTTTAGGCTATACATAGTACCTAGACCTGCCAACAAATGCTTATTGTTAGAAGAAAACCAAACAATCCTTAGACCTATAGACCACTACTGACCTCAATCACGCCGGCTCCCTCAGAATCAACTGCTCTGCCAATCTCCTGCTTCTCTTTCTCTCTGCTAAACTATCTTCCAATATCCATCTCATCTGCTCAATGAATTGAAGGATACAACGATACAATATCATTAACAGGGACCCTATAACATTTAGTTTTCAGTGACAACAACATTCTATGGGGATTGATATTGTTTTAGAATATCCCTACTATAGAGATAGGCTATATTATTGGCAATGAATAAAGACTTGTGAATAGCTTGCTAAGTTAACCATTTCTTGTATTTCGCTCGTAGACTTTAGTTTTCCATAGCAAACCAAAATATCCCCTTTCCTTCACCTCAAGAAAACATAGATAAAGGTACGCAAGTCATTAAAAACAACTTACAATTTCACTCTGTATCACTACGTGTAATCAATCTTCCTTTCACCATTAGCATGTGCATATGTGTGTGTGTGGGGGGGGTGCATAGCGAGTTCAGACCAAAGAGTAACGACCAAAGAGTAACGACCAAAGAGTAACGACGAGCTCTGAAAGCTGCCAGTTCACACCATAGACTGTTAATATACAGTCTATGGTTCACACCAATGCAACGAGATGGTGCGGTGCATCATCTTGATAGCACAACTCTTTGTACTTCTGTCTAACTTCCGACTTTTCAGCTATTTTTTGTAGCTATCTATCTATCTATCTATCTATCTATCTATCTATCTATCTATCACACACACACACACACACACACACACACACACACACACACATATATATATGTGTGTATATATAAATAATTTGTTGCGTCTAAATATCAATGAGAATAAATCAAATTGTTATGGTTGTTCTTATTATTTAGGGGGGCTTAGGAACATTTTGGGGTAGCTTCAGCCCCCCTAAAATAGGCCTAACGACATCCCTGGTTTCCGGGTCAAAAACGTGGAGCCAATGCTGAAGCTCATTAAAGCTGCATTATCTCAAATTTTCAGCAGGTTCCAAAAAGAAGTCTGTTTTATAGAAGTCTATGAAAAAATGACCCTACTTCCCACTTAATTTATCACTCAGTAAACATTATCGTAATGGATAATGGTCTCAATCGCTAGTTTGGTCCCATTTATTTTATGTAAAATAAAAGACTAAGCAGGGGATGTTTCAGGACCTGTCAAACCATTCACTTTTTCATAAAAGCATTAAATTGGTACACTTTTAGGAGCCCTGAACATTTTTCAGAAATGGAGCCATCGCAAAAATCCTCCGTCTCTCTGTCTCTGTCTCTGTCTCTGTCTCTCTCTCTCTCTCACACACACACACACACACAGTTTGGTGTTTTTTTCCCCCCAACACTGTGCACACAGCTGCCGAAATTCACAAGTTCAGGAGAGGTTGGTATCTATCTCCTTTACACAATCACACATTCACAATCACCGACCCGACTCTTAGCAAGCAAGCAATTGCGCCTGCTTTAGAAAGTTAACTAGTCGCAAGTTTGCGGTGAAATGCAGTTGGGTTGTCAAGGTCAAAACAATATATAGCAGCTGTGAATAAATAATATTAATAAATTCACCCTGTATGTGTTGCGAGTCACTTAGGAACAACACCACAGTTGCTTGGCAAATTTGAAATTAACTAATGTGGATCAATATAACGCTCTAAAGACAGTGGAGATGGTCTTTCCGCTCTTGGGAACTATCATCTCCCAGGATCTCAAGTGGGACATTAACTCCCTCATCAAGAAAGCACAACAGAGGATGTACTTACTGCGGCAGCTGAAGAAATTCAACCTGCCTAAGACAATGATGGTGCAGTTCTACACAGCCATCATCGAGTCCATCCTCACAAGGGTTTGGTACCAAAACGTGGTGCCAATAGGGCACCGGTGCCGATGTAAACGGTAGTAACGAGACCGAATAAGAACGAAAATTTCGGTGCCTGACTATAAACTACACTCGACAGCGGGTAACGTTAGCCTACCTTTAGCTAGCAGCTAACGTTAAACAGTGTAAAGAGACTGCATTTCACTGTAGAGGATTCCAACACCAGGATGTAACGATCAGCAGCTGCTGTTGTCGGAATTAAACAACACAGACGGTGCGTTCACTTAAAACAGGTAGCCTTGTGGTGCATTCAAAGTTATTGTAAAATACCCTTTTCACATCTGGTGGCTGTTTTTGTCGTTCAACAGCAATTTACTAGTGAAATAAGTTATTGTTATAGTTATTACATTATTATTAAATCGGTTCAGGCACCGGCACCGTTTTAAAAGTATTGCTTTAGCACCGGTATCGGGAAGAAAAAAAAACGATACCCAACCCTAATCCTCACTTCCTCATCACCATATGGTACGCTGCTATCACTGCCAAGGACAAGGGCAGATTGCAGCGTGTCATTCGGTCTGCAGAGAAGGTGATTGTCTTGCCACAAGAACAGTTTTTTTCCAATATCGCAATATTCATAATGGATATCGCAATATCACATTTTGTCAATATCGTGCAACCCTAGCGAGCGGCCAGTTCCGCCAGAGCATCAGTTTATGCCGCTGTATATATATCGCAATATTTTTTACTAAAAACCTTGATATCGATACCACAACAATATTGTAGTGTTGACTATTGATGCTTTCACTAAATATTTACACAATGAGATTTTTGAAAAATAATCATCAGTAATGTGGATATAATCATAGATCTATAACAATTTTAATTTAACTGAAAACTTAACACAGATTGAGCGAAATCAGCCGCTATAGGAGTCAATGTAGGGGTAAAATTAACGACGTGTTAGAAAAAACTGTTATAACGTTAACGTTACTAGACGTACTATTTGAGGTCAAAAATCAATCAACTAAAACGTTTGCTGTTCATAGCTAGCAAGCAATCACCAATAACTGACATCTCAGCCGGTCCGTTAACAGTTACTAGCTAGCTAGTTCACAAACTTTCTGTATTTACAGTTAAAAAAAGAAGTGAAAAAATACTCTATCTACTCATACTGACATGTGTAAAGTGATGCCAGCCTCCTGTGTGTCTTCAGTCCTTCTGGTAAAGCAGTTAGGTGCTACACAGCTGACAACCATACTTGCTGCCATAGCTGACAATTGTAAACAGTACCCTAGTAAGATGGTGGACAGTTATCCCATTAGTTATGACGCCATGTCATATCTATTGTTCTATATCTATGGATATAATGACTAAGTGGGTAAAGGCAAATAATAGAACAGTTACAACAGCTAGGTAAGTTCAGAAAATGACATCCCTTTACTGTAATACAGCCTTTAAAACCAGGAAAAGACAACACTTATGCCATATTAAGAAATCCAAAATCTAATTTAAGACGATAATCTAGTCTCATGTCACGATATCTATATAATATTGATATATTGTCCAGCTATACTGCCTTGCTTGGCCATAAGCAAATGGCACGTTGGCACAGTTACTGATCTATTTACCTTATCAAACAAACAGTGCTTGTGTCAATTTCAGGTGTGTGTCCCTACATTTTTCCCTTCCAAAAGATTTCAGTTAGTGGTTGTAGTGCTCCTATTAAAACAAAGTTAGACTGCAGTGTTTCCCACATAGACTAATGTGTGGCGGCGCGCCTCACTATCAACACGGCCGCTGCACATTGCGTTTCGATATTATTTTTTTAAACGCTATTTAAAACACGATCTTCTGCATTGCCTTTCCCTGTTCTCCATCTCTCTGTCACTTGTGTCTCGCTCACACAGACAGAAAGACAGACAGAGCTCCTCCCACCGTGCGATGTTTGGTGTTTTTAGCCCCCAACACTGTGCACACAGCTGGCGAAATTCACATATTTACGAAAGGTTGGTATCTATCTCCTTTACACAATCACCGACCCGATTCTTAGCAAACAAGCGATTGCGCCCGCTTTAGAAAGATAACTAGTCGCAAGTTTGCGGTAAAATGCAGTTGGGTTGTCGAGGTAAAAACACTATATGTAGCAGCTGTGAATCAAATAAACGTATAATAAATAAAGTTATGTCATTTTTTGTACTCTTACACTGAATGTTTGCTGCTTCAATCCAGATGAGTATTGAAAAGTATTTTCCGCGACTGTAAAAGGCCCGTGTTGAGGATGAGGACCAGGCTGAACCGGAGGTTATCAGTCTGAAACAGAGCTCAACAATCCGACCAGTGTAATTAGTTAGGTTATTAATTTGTTTACAATATTTTCAGGCTTCAACCAGTGAAAGACAGGGTCAGGGAGAGAGAGAGAGAGAGAGAGAGAGAGAGAGAGATTCGTTAGGCATTGAAGTAGGAGAGGAGGACAGCATGTCGCCACAAATTGCTTTCTAATCCGTGGGAAACACTGGACTGGAGCCCTGAACTGGCTTTTGTCTGACCTGTCTGCACTTTAGTTTTAGGTAGGCTACTTACTTTTTAATTTGAGAACATGGTTTGATTAACCAGAATGACAGGGGCCCTGGAAGTTGACCCATATCGGTCTGATGTCAGTATAACCAGAGTGTGAACAGAGAGGAGAAGTAAAGGTAACAAACCTGCTCTGTGTAACCGAAGCTGAGGGTTGAAAACAGCGTCCAGTAGTTTCTGTTGTCGCTCGTTCTTCTCTTTTGAACGACAAAGTTCCTCCTCGTACTCTGCTATCGTCCTTTCAAACAGCCCAAATATCTCTTCAGCAGCCGCAGTTAGTCGCTGCTCCACCAACGATCTCAGCATTTGGACTTTAGTCATTTTCACACAACGACAGAAACTTTTCCTCCGAACAAACTCCGTCAGAAAACACCGTTTGCTCTCCTTCAAACTGTGTTACTAACCAGCTAGAATGCTAAGCTAGCGTCGATAGCTTTGTAGCTACCGGGAGATGAGTCAGAGGTAAAACATTCAGGAAGAAGGTGAGCAGCACAAAGTCCATTCAAATTCAGACAGCTTTATCCGGACACACAGAGGCGCTCTGATGGATCAGTGCTGTTGGAGCTCACACACTTTCTCAGCACAACAAAACCGACTCCGCTGTTTCTACTCACGTTAGACACCGTATTGCTCAAAGAGTAACATCCGGTTCTGCTGCAACTTGGTGGTTAACCTTCAAAATAAAAGTTCTTAAGCTTGACCTACAACCAACGTGACCTAATTTTAGCAACAGCCAACCGTTAAAATACCATTTATGGTAAAAGCATACCAAACAATAACCTATACATTACATAAAAGTTATCTTTAAATATAGATTTGTGTAGCAGAACAGAATGTACAGGATTCAAGGATTAAACTATGAAAATACTGCCTACATGTTAAGGTATCAGTAATAATAATCCAATATATATAATAATAATAAAATATACTAAACTGTATGAAATAACATTTAAAGGCGACATTATGCTGCAGAAGCATCATAAACTGGATAAAAGTGTCGCAACTGTTATTTTGAAGAAGCGCTACCGGAAGCACTTTTACTTACCGTGGCTAACTTGAGCGGTTGAATAAGTTTGTTCCCACATCCTTGTTGTCCAACGTGAGTACTGCTCTTTCCGCCACGTAGCTCATCGGTTACAACCGGGGTGAACCCAGGTGAACAACCAGAAGCCGGATGTTTGGATAAACTTGTTCAAGTGGACGTTATAACCTTACTCATCTCCGTTAGCCAAGAATGCTAACTGAAGTTAGCGTAGCATGCTAGCTGGAAATTGACGGAGTCTGATCAGCCACACAGCGGTAGTCGGAGAGATAGAGACCAAACTGTATGTTTCATGGACCCGAAATGTCCAGATAGACCTGTCTGAATGGACTCTGTGCTGTTCCCTTTATTTAAAAAAACATTTAAATGATCTTCTGGTGTCCTACAAAGCTTGTTAACTAGACGGACCCGAACGTAAGTTAGCAACCCAGCGCAGCGCACGTATCAGAGGGAGCGAACAGGTTTTAAAGGAGTGTGTCTGGAGGAAAAGTTTCTGTGATTTAGTAAAAATGTCTAAAGTCCAAATGCTGAGAGCTTTTGTGGAGCAGCGACTAACTGCGGCTGCTGAAGAGATATTTGGGCTGTTTGAAAGAACGATAGCAGAGTACGAGGAGGAACTTGAGTTCAGTTTAAAAGAGAATAACCGACAACAGCAACTACTGGACGCTGTTTTTAACCCTGAAGTCCGGTTACACAGAGCAGGTTGGTACAGCTTCATTGTTAATATACATTTAATCTGCTGGGAAACCAGTGGAGGAGGAAGTATTCACAACTAGGGATGGGCGATATGGCCTAAAATCCATATTGCGATGTACATTGCAGCTTCTTGCGATACGATATATATATAGAATAGAACCAGTGGTGGAGGAAGTACTGAATCTCAGTTCTTAAGTAAAAGTACAAATAACCACAGCTATATTTACTTTAGTAAACGTAGAAGTACAACAATGACAACCCTACTTAAATAAAAGTAAAAAAGTACCTGATTTTAAATGTACTTTAAGTATTAAAAGTAAAAGTACTTGCATAACGATTTATTCTCTTAATGTCTATATTCTAATAGTAATAAAAAAAAAAACAGTATGGGCTGTGGCATTTGAATTGAGTTAGTTTTAGGTTAATGTAATTGTGCCCAGTTTACATTCTGACTTACAATTCTGGTTATCTATCAGGGTGATAACAATTTCTTAATCATTTACAAAAAGTTAATATAACATATAAAATGTTTTGATGTGAACAACAATAAACTTTTAAAATAACAAATTAAAGCATAACTAATAATTAGTAAACATTATTAATTATCAATTTGTTTTTAAGTTAACAGTAAAATAAATATTAATTTAACTTTGCATTCTTTCCCACGGGACATTGAATGCTGCACACATTTATTTAGCAAGAACACAGGGCTTGGACAACAAGTACGTGGCTTCACAGCTGAGGAGGACCGCCAGTGTTTTTAAGATAAATATAAGGGTTGTATATTAACTCTGTGTGAACGGATGCTTCACATATGACCAAGCAGAGTAACGGGAGCAGCAGCAGTAACGGGAGCAGGACATTCCTGGCCAATAAATGCTATTGAAGGGTGGGTCTTGGCGTGGCCATAGTGGGATTCGTAATATCGTGAAGGCTTCCCTGCGGACTGCAAACGTGTGACAAAAAAACACTAACACTTTATAATAACCATCACTAATAAATGGTAAATTTAAAGTTAATTAATCTTTAGTTAATAGGTATTTTACTATTAAAAGACAATGAAATGATGAATTATAATGTTTGCTCATTATTAGTAATGTTATAATTAATGTTATTTTATAAATAGTTTGGTGTCATATACAATAAGTTTATAACTTCAGATAGATGGGTAATACTTTGTCACTGGTTAATAATTGTTTAGTAAACTGTCTATAAACATAATTTGAATGGCTATTATAAAGTTGCAACTAATCCTTATAATAAGGGAATGATTAATAAATGGTTTATAAAGCATCAAGTAACATTAATTTGGCCCCATTAGATCTTTATTTGGCGATTTATAAAAGAGATGATTATTTTATGATTTGAGAACTGATAATAGCTATCTGAATAATGTTTATAAATGCTTTATAAGGTCTTTATTAACCATTAACAAAGTATTATTTTCATTTGATGCAACTTTACAATAGACATTCAAATTATATTTACTGACAAATGATTTCTTCATCAATTTATGATGAAGAATGATAAATTTCAATCATTTACAAAAAGTTGATATAATTTATAAAATGTTTTGATGTGAACAACAATAAACTTTTAAAATAACATAAATTAAAGCATAACTAATAATTAGTAAACATTAATTATCAATTTGTTTTTGGTTAACAGTAAAATAACTTTTCATTTAGGTTTAATTTACTATCAATTTACCATTTATTAGCGATTGTTATTATAAAGTGTTACCAGGAACGGATACTATGAATTAGGGAAAATACTTTGAGTATTAGCATGGCTATTTTAAATAAAGTTAAAATTCTTCGAAGTGTAGCGCACAGATAATAGGGGTGGGATTCACCAGAGGCCTTACGATACGATATCATCACGATACTTATGTCACAATACGATATTATTGCGATTTCAAACATATTGCAATATTCTGCGATATATTGCAATTCATTAACTTTTTTCCAACTTCAAATTTTTCCCAATTTCAAATGATGTCCCCAAAAGGAAACTTTTTCAACATCTGTTTTATCTAAAAAGATACATTACATACATACATACAAAAGAAAAACTTTTCGTCATAGGGCGTGGCCGTGGTGGGGCGGCCATTTTGAGTGTTTAGCGATGAACAAAGAAGTTGTTGTAACTTGAGTGTACGTTGTCAGATCTGCCCGAAATTTCTCACGATTGACAAGGGTCCAGGCCTGAGGACACCTACAGGCCAAGATTTACTTTTGGTCATAGCGCCCCCCCGCTGGCAACACGAAATGCGCCTTATATGACAGACATCATCCGATTTACATGAAACTTATAATTTGTGGTCTACATGTGATACTGAGCCGCCCCCTATACTTTCACCACGCCCACGTACACTGGCCACGCCCCCTTTCATAACATTTGAACTGTTTAAGGTAGAGTCTTTGAACACAGCAGAGAGTTCATTCTTCATTGGTGATGGTTTGGCCCGCCCCCTTCTGCTTAAGCCACGCCCCCTTTCATAACATTTCAACCGTTTAAGGTATACCCTTGTGTGAGATATCATTGAACTCAGCAGAGACGTCCTTTTTAATTGGTGATGGTTTGACCCGCGCCCTATGCTTTAGCCACGCCCCTTTTCACAGATAATGAACTGTTTGACGTCGAGTCTTGTGTGAGGTGTCACTGAACTCAGCAGAGAGTTCCTTCTTCATTGGTGATGGTTTGGCCCGCCCCCTATGTTAATGCCATGCCCCCTTTCATAAATGCTGGCCCATATAAGGTAGTCTTGTGTGAGGTATCATTGAACTCAGCAGAGCGTTCCTTCTTCATTGGGGATTGTTTGGCCTGCCTCTCTGTGCTAAGCCACGCCCCCTTTCATAAATGGTGACCTGTTTGATGTAGACCCTTGTGTGAGGTATCATTGAACTCAGCAGAGACTTCCTTTTTAAGTGTTGATGGTTTGACCAACCCCCTATGCTTTAGCCACGTCCCTTTCCACAGCTAATGAACCATATGACGTAGAGTCTTGTGTGAGGTATCGTTGAACTCAGTGGGGAGTTCCCTTTTCATTGTTGATGATTTGCGGTGTCTGAGTGCCGTACAAATGCACGGTCGCAAGGAGCGGCGTCCGCCGGTAACCCTGACGCGCGCAGAGGCGCGAGGGCCCGTAAATCGCTGCTCGCAGCTTTTTTTATGTTTATTATATATATATATATATATATATATATATATATATATATATATATATATATATATGTGTATATTAGTGTGATATTGGATGTGAGAAGAAGGAAATAGTTCTAACATCGCACTTGAGATGTGTGTGTGAATGTCCCACACCAGGAGTCATTTATATAGTTCTGTTTTATAGTGATCCATTATCTGTTCAAAAAATGTTCTATTAAAGAAAAGATGGAAAATAAATATTTGTGTGTGCTGGAAAAGTGGTTAGAAAATATGAAATCGGAATCGGCTAAAATCGGTATCGGCAGTTCAAACTCAATGAAAAATCGGAATCGGCCTAAAAGTTGAAATCGGTGCATCTCTATTCATAATGTTTACAGAGGGTCGCTGTTTCGGTGGCATTACAACACATACAGTGCTTGCTCATTTTTATTTGATTAGTTAAGCAGCAGAATCAGCTTCCTCTCACATATCACAGCAATGAGGGAAAACAACAATATATAACATATAATAGAACTGGATTAAGTAGGCTAGTCCAAACATAACTGTTGTGTGCATGTGATGAATATTTTCTGATTTTATGTTTGTTATAGGCTAGGCCTACTTATTAGCTACAGGGCCCTACAGCGTAATGTAATACAAGGTTAACCAGAGCTTTTCACATCTTGATTTTTACAGGTGAGAGTAGCTGGAGATATTAGCTGGAGCCTAAAAGTGAAAAGGAAAGCTAAAAGTGGGGATATTGCCAGTTTTTTTGCACAGGATGAAGAGAAGGAGGGAAATGTAGTTAAGGAGAAGGCAGTAAACTGGAGAGACCATGAGGGTCAGAGTAGAAGAAGGCCACAGAAGGAGATGGAGAAGAGGAAAAGGAAGAATTGACTGTGAGGGATGAAGAGGAGGCTGCAGATTCAGACAGAGGGACAGAGACAGATGAAGATGACAGAGAGGAAGAGGGTAGGTCTGTAATTCCCCCCTGGACCACATGCTATGTTTTTATTCTTCTTCCATATAAATTGCATTACAGTAGCGTAACATGTCATGTCACTCAGTAAATGACATGTTTTCAGTTTTTGGCTATTTCTATTCTGTTGTAGGGTATGGAAAGATGTAAATACAGTATATAAATAGATTCATTTTTCACAGTTTCTTTGTTCTTTTCTATTTTCTATTCTATTTGTCTTACTTTATCAGTAATTATGATCAAACAAAAGGTCAAACAAATGATAGAATTATGTTATGCTGTTTTACAGTTTTTTACGCAGTTTTACAGATTTTCCTGTATTTGCCACACAAGACATTGATATATGGGGGTTTCCGTGTACTGTCTTCCAATGCCACCCTGCCAAGACCTTTCACCACCCCTTTGCCACCCCATGTAAACCTTTCTAGATCCGCCACTGCTGCCGGCTATCAACTAATAGCTAGTGGTTATTATTTAAGCAATTATTTTGTTAAGCATTTAAACAGTGTGCTGCGTGTGACGTGTGATGTTGTATTACTCATTTGCGAAATTGAGCATTAAAACCTGCAGTATGAACGTAGCCTTAGTGAGAAAAAACATGACCGGCGGTAAATTAGTTTTTTTAATACTTTTGCATGTATTTTATTCTTCTCCTCAGATGTCCAGCAGCTGTCGGTGGATAAAGCAGAGGTTCCCCCTGAGCAGCAGGAGTGGAGCCCCAGTCTGGACCAGGAGGACCCAGAGCCCCCCCCACACATTAAAGAGGAACAGGAGGAACTCTGGACCAGTCAGGAGGGAGAGCAGTTTCAAGGGCTGGAGGAGGCTGATATCAAGTTCGTGTTCACTTCTGTCCCTGTGAAGAGTGAAGAAGATGATGAAGAGAAAGCTCAGTCCTCACAGCTTCATGAAAGCCAAACTGAGGAGAACAGAGAGGCAGAGAGAACAGGAGCTGATGGAGAGGACTGTGGAGGACCAGAACCAGCCAGGAACTCAGATCCAGAAAGTCCTTTACAACCAGCTACTCATGACAAGACTTCAGACTCCTCTGAATCTGAATCTGAGACTGATGACAGTGCAAACTGGGAGGAGACTAGGGAACCTCAGTCAGGTTTAAACTCTCTGCAAAACAATGAAGTAGCTGTAAGTGGTGTGGAATGTAATACTGGAAACACATCAGTTAGCTCCTCTGAATGTGCTGGAAGCGTTGGCTGCAAGAAACCTCTGCAGAACCACTCTGGAGTCCAAACAGGAGGGAAAACATATTGTTGCTCAGTTTGTGGTAAAAGATACCTTCGGAAAAAAACCTTAACGACTCACATGAGACTTCATTCAGAAGAAAAATGTCTCAACTGTTCAGTTTGTAAAGCAAGTTTCTGTAAGTCTGACGATTTGGTTAAACACATGAGAGTCCACACGGGGGAGAAACCATTTAGTTGTTCAGTTTGTAGTAAAAGATTTGCACTAAAGGAAACTCTGAAACGACACTCAATTGTCCACACGGGGGAGAAACCATTTAGTTGTTCAGTTTGTAGTAAAAGTTTTTCACTAAGGGAAACTCTGAAACGACACTCAATTGTCCACACAGGGGAGAAACCATTTAGTTGTTCAGTTTGTAGTAAAAGTTTTGTCGACCGTAATACTCTAAAACGACACCTGGTTGTCCACACAGGGGAGAAACCATTTAGTTGTTCAGTTTGCGATAGAAGATTCTCTCGGCTCCATCTTGTCAAAAGACACAGGTGTGTTGGTGAGAGCAGCAGAAAGAAATGAAGCTGCAGAGATGCTCGCTGAGACAACTTCTTCTCCAGCAAGATTGAAGTTCTGGAATGCAAAACTTGATTCAACACTAATCAGTTAAAAACTGTCAGACTTAAGGCTAATGCAGACTTAAAAAAAAAAAAATTTCAACCAAGATGGAGCTGCATAATCAGTTTACATTTTTTTCATGGTATTCACTACGCCTGTCACGATAACATATTTTGCTGGATAATGAATTGTCCCAGAAATTATTGCGGTAAATTATAATATTGTGGTTCAGAGACTATTTTTCATCTACTATAATGATAATGGCATAATATTGCAGGTACACCTTTTCAAAGATAATTAAACTTTTATTTCTAAAGAATAGGCTACATAACACTGGAACTGGAAGACATTTTAAATATCCACAATACATGAACAAAACAACCAAAAACAATAAATAAAATGGACTCTCGGTAACAAAAAATGCACTTGAAGAAAAACCAAACACAATCAAAAACAATAAATAAAATGAAAATTTCCGGCCGCGATAATTTCCATTTTAAAAATGATCGAGCTCATTTTTATTTATCATTAATTGATTTATTGCATATTGCGACAGGCCTAGTATTCACTTAGTTTGTTGATTTCTACCCACTGTACTTTTATCTTTTATAATAAATTATATAAATATTATTTTTATTTTATCATATGTATACATTTATTAAACATTGCTTATGTGATGGAAATCTTGAACAGAGAGAGTTATAAGATTAAATATTTTCGAGACAAAGTTTCCCTTGGTCTGGTTTTATTACATAAATGCAAGTATGGAGCAGAAGCCCTGCGAAGCGAACACAGCACAGCAACTAGAGTTCGACTAACCTTCAACGTACACAACGCTCAACGCTAACTTGTTAAAGTGATTGCCGGCTTGGCAACCAGGAGTCAGCCTTGGTTGCAGAAATTGACAATACTGTTGCCATGTTTTAAACTGCGTATATTTGGAGAAATAAATTTTTTATGTAACTATACCACACATTTTAATAATGAAACAATGAGAGAATGGCTTGCAATATAATTTCCTATCCCTCTCAAATAGGGGTGCAACGGATGGCAAAACTCACAGTTCCGATCACGGTTTTGAGTCACGGATCGGATCAATAACGTTACCTGCTGTGTAACGTGTTATTAGTGTTTACTAGCGTGACATGCAGCGATGCTTCTGTTGCCTTTTAAAGGACAATTCCGGCGCAAAATGAACCTAGGGGTTAATAACATATGTCTACCAAGTCGAGTCTGGGATCTGTTTTCATGCTAATCTGTGTCTCTAGCTTGAAGCTAGCGCAAACCGGTGATAAGCTGCTAACGCTAGCTTTCGGGGTAGAGGGTAAATCGCTATTTCTACACCACTAACAAGGCTCAAAATAGCACCACACTTCCACGGTAGCATCATGAGGATCCCTACATGTAAACCAAAGCATTGAGATTATTGTAAGTGTACAGACAGTTTATTAAAAAGATAGTTTAGAAAGACTGTAGCGTTCATGTATAGATGCGGGCGCCATCTTGGAAAACAGTCATGACCAGTCGAACCATGAAAGCCGTGTTTGAGCTATGTTACTGGTTGCACGGTTAATACCGGGCACCGGTGCCTTATTAGCACCGGATCTCTACGTTACATTAGGAGGAAAATTAGAGTTTTACACTGAGATGGAGAATCCTTCTGATTTGACCACAGCAGCAGCTTCTCTGTGATTCTCCATTTTTAAAATTAGCTGAATTCCAATACTGTTTAAGAAAAGGTGAAGAAAAGTGAAACAGTTTCTTATATTTAAATGAGAATTAGGGTCAACACATTAATAAAGCTCATCAATGACTTTACAGAGAACTTGTAGTAATTACAGTTTATTGTGCTTCGCATCAGACTAGTTATTTATGGCCACAAGCTGCAGTTTGTTATGAACTCCACTAGAGGGTGACCTCAGACTTCCCTTATTCTCTACAGACTAGTAGCACTGCTTTAGTGTTCATATCAGCTGCTCAAACACAACTCAAACCTTAAATAACACTACATTATCTGACACTACCAAGTCTCTCACATGTGATGGGGTGTTGGAGGCTTGATGGTGTTTTAAGCCCCCCAACGTCGACTTCCAGGCAGCGCTGCGACCGTTTACTTCAAGGCACCTAATCCTAACCTTAACCTTAACCCTAATCATAACCATAACCATAACCATTTCCAAATCCTAGGGCTTTCCAGGCAGCGCTGCCTGAAAGGAGACGTTGGGGGCTTAAAACACCGATAAATGTGTTGGAGCTCGTCTGAGAACATTCATGTTTTTAATCACAGCTGGTGTTTGAAGCTTTGATATCAATCAAAAACAAAATGACTTCATCTGACACAATAAAAAACTTTATTTTGAAAATGAGAGAAACCTTTTTTTATATAGTGTTCTTTAGTTATTTGATCCAGTAAGCAACACTTGTTATATGTGTAATGATCAGAGTAAAGGAAAATGCTAAAAACAATTCCTGAGTATTCTTTTCAGATGATTTAACAGTCTTGTGACACAACAAATAACATTTTCAGGTCTAGAAAAGAGTAGATAAAGTACATAAAACAACTATTTACACCACCAGTAAAAAAGACACAACCGACAATGACACCAATGAAATTTCAGTTAGAGAATTGGACAAAATCTGACTTAAAATGACTAATGACTATACAAAAAAAAAAAGAATAGAATAAAAGCACACAGGTTAAATTCATACAATTTATGTTTAAAGCCCCAGTGTGTAACATGTTTAGTTGTTCACTATCAAAATCTGTGTTGCCTGTGTTCATGAATATCTACCACCACCATCAATTCCAAGTATTCCTTTTGGCTTGAAATTTTACATCTGCGTTAGCATGAACTGGGTTAGACGCTCCATATTCATGCTCCATCTTGAAACACGTTAGCACACGTAAGGGACATACAGGACATACTGCTCCGCCTTTCGCATTTTCACCATCACATGATAAACTCACCGGTGCTGCTAACGCTGCTAATGGGTATCGTAGCTTCCCGGCCCCAGCAAGTTTGAAGAAGGAAACATGGAGGACCACACGTATTCAAAATCCAAATTTCAGGAACAGGAGTCTTCTTCTTCGCTCAGAAAAAGAAAAAGGAGATTGAAAAGAGCAAGAGACCGGCTTTTTGAAACGTGAAGGCTACTGTAGCTGTAATACGTACTTTGAACTGTGTGGTGCGAGAGAGTTGATTGCGATATATGATCTCAACGCTAGATGGGAGAAATACCCACACATTGGACCTTTAAAGTATAGGGACTTTGAGGGAAGAGGGGAGAACACCACTAACGGTAGCACACACAAAAACAGAACAGATGCGTCAAGCTTACAAAACAACAAAATAAATTGGCAACAAAAGACATTAAGTTGGCAACAAATACATATTTGGTTTGGCAGAACTAAGCAAAATCTTCAGAATAAAAGAAAATATTTGAATTCCAGAAAATCAAATGTAACGTCATGAAAATAACCACAAGAAACAATGAGAAAAACAAAAACAATATTCATTGAAAGAAAGAAAATTACATAACACATCATTTAACAATAAACATAAATCATGACTCCCTGTCTGCACACATTCAGTTAAGACCACAAACGTCAGGCTGAAAGAGAGAGATGACGACCACGTTGGCACACAGAGAGATATACTGTACGTGGTGTTGGAATATTAATATATAAAGCCAGTAAAGGCAAAGCCGGCAGAAGGCAAAAACGGCACCTAGTGTAGCCACCGCAGCACTGGTGAAGCAGTCTACTCAGAACCTGCAAGGCAGCCTTTTTCAACATGTGGGGCAGGAAAAGGGGAGCAGTACAGTTACAGTTACAGTAGGAGCCAGCAATGATTCATGGTGCAGCAGGGGACCCCCTAAAAGGAGACACTGCAGAGAGCACAACCGCAAGGTGTACCGAAAGCGAGGCAACCCGGGAATGACACGTCCCTTAGGCATCCAAAAGGGAGAGGATGTCAAGAAGACAACCCCACTGCCCTTATAGCATGCAGTCAGATTAGCCAGGGGAGCAGAGTGTGCCTCACTCAGAGCAAGGCAACCAATCATTATGCTACAAAATGGTTGTTCTACTCCGTGTGATTGACAGGAGAGATGATCAGAGGGGCAGAGTTTTTACCACCTTTATTGAGACCTGTACTGAAGTATGGGTAGAGTTTCTCAGTGAAGGAGCAGCCAGTAAAGGAGTAAATAAGAGCTGCAGCATCAACATCATAAAAAGACACCAGACCCTCCTCATAATCCACAAACACCCCCACCTTCTGAGGCGGAGACTTCAGAGAGAGACGGACATCAGGACCAGCACGAGCGTTGCACTCATTTTTATTCGTTAAAGATATCGTCCAATAACCATTCTGAGGGTTCGTTATGATGACTCCCTTCCTGTTGATTGACTCTTTGGCCACTCCTAAAGTCCAGTGAGTCTTCCCTTTAACCTGAACCTCGTAGTAACATCTTCCTGAAGAGAAACTCTGCTTTGCTAAGACATTAACATAAGTATCAAATCTCTTTTGGCTGTCTTGGAGAGCCTTTCTCACGTCACCATGTTGAACTTGTTTTCCATCGTCAGACAGGTTGAGATCAGGATGTGCTGTATCAGGATCAAGTGTCACATCCACTGCAGACTGCTGGACCCTCTTCAGCTCAATATGAAAGTGCTTCTTCATCTGTTTACTGAGCGTCTCCTCCAGCTGAGCCACAGCTCTCACCACAGTACCCTCATATGAAGGTGGACGGATGCTGACTTGTGTCCAGTCCTTGGTGGGTGGAGCAGCGTTCAGGGAGGTGAATCTCTGGAGGAGGTGGAGGTGGTCTTCAGACTGTGAGAGCTGCTCCACCTCAGTGCTTCTCTTTTGCAGCTCTGAGATTTCCTGTTCCAGCTCTTTGATGAAGCATTCAGCCTGTTTCTCCGTCTTTCTCTGCTTCTCTTTTATCGTCTCGATGAGCTCGGCCTGGCTTCTCTCAACAGACTCCTTCAGAGCGGTGAAGACCTGAACACCTTTTGCTATCTCTCTGTCTGCATCTTCCTCACTGAGCTCCACCGAGTGTCTGATCTCCTGAATCTTCAGTCGTTTCTTCTGGATCATATGCTGAATTTCAGCCTCTGTCTTCCCCAGCTCGACCTTCTTTCCTTCATATTCTTCTTTCAGAGGAACAACATCATGTGTCTTGTGGTCTAAAATAGTGCAGAGCATACAGACGCACATCCTGTCTGTCTTACAGAACAGCTCCAGCGGTTTATCGTGCTTCGTACACATCCTGCCTTCCAGGTTCTCCACAGGGTCGATCAGCTGATGTCTTTTCAGGCCTGTCATTGTCAGATGAGGCTCCAGGTGAGTCTCACAGTAGGAGACCAGACACACCAGGCAGGACTTCAGGGCCTTCAGTTTGGTTCCAGTGCAGACGTCACAGGGAACTTCTCCTGGTTTGGACACTTGTTGCTCTGAGCTTCTGCTGGCTTTCTGTTGAGCTGACTGTCTGAACTGAGCAGCCATCTCAGAGATGAAAGTATTGATCTGTAGCTCAGGTCTTGTGTGGAAATCCTTATTACAGTTGGGACATTGATTGGGGACATTAATATCCCAGTGTTGAGTGATGCAGTTTTTACAGAAGTTGTGTCCACATGGTACGGTGACTGGATCAGTGAACACATCCTGACAGATGGAGCACCGAAACTGATCTTCAGTGAGAAGACAGCTGGCAGCAGACATATCGGCACTCTGAGGATAAAGTGTAAAGAAACATTAGAAAGTAAATGATAACATGGAGATCTTTATTAAAAAAAAAAAATCTTTGGCTGTGTGAAACAATTTACTATTTCTCAAAATATTGCTCAAAAGAAATTATATAATCTTGAGACTTTACCCAACTAATATATTAGCAAGCACTAACCTACGCTTGTTTATGGGAAACGAAAAGGATGTATAACAAGACAAATCAAAGACACACAAGTGGAGCAGGAGGAGGTGATGATGGTGTTGATGTGGATGTTAAAGGATAACTCCGGCGCAAAATGAACCTAGGGGTTAATAACATATGTGTACAGAGTCAACCATTCTCTGGGATATGTTTCCATGCTAATCGAATGTGTCTCCAGCTTTAAACAAGCTACCGCAAACCAGTGGTGCAAACCGGTGGTTAGCTGCTAACGCTAACCCATGTGTACGCTCATGTAAACATGAACGCTACTGTCTTTCTAATCTATCTTTTTAATAAACTGTCTGTATACTTGCAAAGTTCTCAATGCTTGGGTTTACATGTAGGGACCCTCATTATGCTACTGTGGAAGAGTGGTTATATTATGAGCCTTGTTAGTGGTGTAGAAATTGTGATTTACCATCTGCCCCGAAAGCTAGCGTTAGCAGCTAACCACCGGTTTGCGGTAGCTTGTTTAAAGCTGGAGACACATTTGATTAGCATGGAAACATATTCCAGAGAATGGTTGACTCTGTACTAGAGATGTTCCGATACCGACCGATACTGCCTAAAACGCTGGTATCGGTATCGGGAAGTACTGGAGTTTATGCTCCGATCCGATACCAAGTAATAAAGCCCTGAAGAAAATCTACGTTAAAGTACACTTTCAAACTGGGGAATAAAAGAAAGTTCTGTGGCGTTCATTGTTTGTGTTTGTTCATGTTTCACAAAGATAGAAATAATATCACATCCATACAGGGGTAGTGGAATACAGTTGTTAAAACATAATAAAATATATGACACACTGGTATCGGATCGGTACTCGGTATCGGGCGATACACAAGTTCAGGTATCGGAATCGGTATCAGGAAGCAAAAAATGGTATCGGACCATCTCTACACATATGTTATTAACCCTTAGGTTCATTTTGCGCCGGAATTGTCCTTTAATATTGATGTATATGCAGCTAAACTCACACGTAAATGATGTTGCAGCCTGTAATGATTTTGATTGATGGCGATTGATCGACACAAACCAATCCTTAACCAACAATTCTTTCTGTTACAACAATCAGGTAATGTGTTCATGATGTGTAATTTCTTTCTAATAATCATTTCTCCAGTAAAAAAAAGGCCTTTATTTAATTTACATTCATTGCCCAAACAAGAACCCTGCATGTGGCTCCTTTAAATCTCCCAGGCACTATGTTTACAGGTCTGTTCACCTGTGAGACAGTGACACAGGAAGGTTAGAAGAGATCACATCAATATGAGCAAGTGACGTCAAGCATGTAATGTCTTAAACGTGATTAGTATGGTGTTTGTGGAGGTCTGCAATACGTAGGATAACCACATTTCCCCAGGGCTTATTGGGCTCTCCTTAATTAGGTGTCATGGTAACAGCAACCTATAAAATGTACAAACGTATGAAAACATGCGGAGAAACCAGTCTGACTGGTCTGCAATGTAGAGTGTTAGCCAGTGTTGTTTCACAGATAAAGGGCCCTATTTTAACAATCTAAGCGCACGGCGTGAAGCGCCTGGCGCAGGTGTATTTAGGGCGTGTCCAAATCACGATACCAAAAATTCAGTAGTCGGTGCCAATAAAATAACACGATTCTCGATGCCGATTTTGATACCACGATAAAAAAAAAAGATTTTCTAAGATTCCATGTACTTGAAACAATTCTTTATTAAAATATTTGAAAAATATCAAAATGAAATAACAAGAGATACAAAACATGTGCAATAAAGCATATAATAACTATATAAAATATAGATAAATAAAGTGCAATGAATGGTCATAGTGCAACAACTAGTGTCCCCAGACACATTCCAGACTTGCAGGCTTTTCAAAAGGTACTGTGCAAAGACAACAACAGTGTTTCTATCAGTTGCGTGACCAGAGACGTTACAAACCCCCAGTAAATATTGGCAGCTTAGAGTCCAAAAGGACGCCGAGATGGCTAATTTCCTCCAGAACGGGTAGCTAAGCATTAGCTTCAGGCTAATTTATCACGAAAAAAGAGACAACGGTTACCTTTCCTGTGGGGACAATGAGTCTCCTACAGTATGCTAAATAACAGCCATGACCTAATTAATTCTTTAGAAGCTAGGTTTTGGGTGAGGCAGTCAAATAATAATTATATACTGTAATAATATAGGTCTTTATTAGTGTGGTGAAAACCATGAATATGTCTTTTGTTGACAGCAGAAAGTACCGAGATAGTGAGATTTATAAGAAGGTGACCGAAAAGTTATTGCGTCTTAATGTTGTTCTGTGTGTGTAACAAGCATAGTGTGCGCGAGCTGTTCAGAGCCTTTGAGTTCATACCAGTTGTTGAAACAAAGTAAATAAGATCAGCTGTTCTGTCTTACAAAAGGCAGACAGCAGGAACTACAGAAACGGCAAGGCTGAGAGGAAAGAGTTTGAAGTTTAAGGCTACTTACCAAAGTGTGTTCATAAGCATTAAAAGATCAAATCAGACACTGTACTGTTTGGACAACTCAGAGGAAATCTAAGCTAGGCTAATACAATTTTAGCAGGCCTACATTATTTGCTGTTACTTTGTGTCTTTGTTCTGGATTCAAATATTTAGTGGGTGCATTTTGTCTCGGTGTACTCACCGGTGTTTGGCAGATATTCTGCTGTTGTTGAGAAAAAGCTGCCTGGATTCAGTTGAATGTTTCAGAAACGGAGAGACTCAGACAAACTTTCACTTTCATTCAGGAAATGTGACATTGCAGCGCTCCTCTTTCACTGTTGCATCACCTCTCAGTGGAGCTCTGCAAAATCACAGAGAGGCCTACTTGTGGCTAAAGTTTTCCATCTCAGTTTCATTTTTTTAATCTTTTTTTTCTCTTATAATGCATTAGTAAGAAAGCTGTCAAATAAAGAAAAGATTGTGAAAAGTTTGGAAAAGCAGCAGAAAAGAGTAATGAGAGGCTAAACAGTGAGCTGAACATCTGAGTGTTTGTGGGATTGTAGAGGGACACTAAAGGGAGCGTTGCCGGCTGTTGATCAAAAGTTACAGGATGTTCTTGACTATCTGGCTCTGACCTCTGTTGTGTTGTCTGTTTGTAGTTGTTTGTTCTTCATGCTGTTGTATATTCTCATTATAGAAACAAAGAAGAAACAAAAAGTAAAAACTCATCTTGTTCCAAGTCTATGTCAAGAGGCAAATAAAGCCTCCCTCACAGAGCCTCATCAGACAGACACATGGACACAGTGGTGTAGTCTAATGTATTTTAGCAGATATACTGTACTATATAAATGTATCAGACTGGACATATCATAGTGGGGGGGTCTGGGTGTCCTCCCCCAGGGAAATTTTTAGCGTCACAGACTTCCTTTCCTGCAATTTGATAGACTTTTTTGCACCAATTTACGGTGGAAATCCCGTTATTTATGCAAAGGAAAACACAGATGACAATTCAAAATATATCAAAAATATAACGGAAAGTATGTTGTTGCGTGTCATACGGCATTTTTAAGTGGGTACAGTGGGGGAAATAAGTATTTGACCCCTTGCTGATTTTGCAGGTTTGCCCACTTACAAAGAATGCAAAAATCTACAATTTTAATCATATGTACATTCTAACAGTGAAAGACAGAATCCCAAAGAAAATTCCAGAAAATCACATCATATGAATTTATTAAAATTGATAACCATCTGATGAGGAAAAACAAGTATTTGACCCCCTGGACAAACAGCATGTTAATATTTTGTAGAAAAGCCATTATTGGCCAGCACAGATGTCAAACGGTTTTTATAGTTGGTGACAAGGTTTGTGCACATTTCGGCAGGGATGTTGGCCCACCTCCCTGCAGACAGCCTCCAAATCATTCAGGTTCCGAGGTTGTCGCCTGGCAACTCGAATTTTAAGCTCCCTCCAAAGATTTTCAATCGGATTCAGGTCTGGAGACTGGCTAGGCCACTCCAGAACCTTGATGTGCTTCTTCTTCAGCCACTCTTTTGTTGCTTTGGCGGTGTGCTTAGGGTCGTTGTCGTGCTGAAACACCCATCCTCGACCCATCTTCAGCTCTCTCACTGAGGGAAGGAGATGTCGGTCCAGAATTCCACGATACATGGCCCCGTCCATCCTCCCCTCAATACGATGGAGTTGTCCCGTCCCCTTGGCTGAAAAGCACCCCAAAGCATGATGTTGCCACCACCATGCTTGACGGTGGGGATGGTGTTCTTTGGGTTGTACTCGGTGTTCTTTGCCCTCCAAACACGACGAGTTGAGTTGAGGCCAAAAAGTTCTATTTTGGTCTCATCTGACCACTTCACCTTCTTCCAGGCCTCTTCTGAGTCGTCCAGGTGGTGAATGGCGAACTTCATGCGGGCCTGTACATGTTTCTTCTTGAGCAGGGGGACCTTTGCGTGCGCTGCAGGATTTCAATCCATGACGGCGTAGTGTGTTACCAACCGTTTCTTTTGTAACTGTGGTCCCAGCTGACTTCAGTTGATTCATCAGTTCCCCCCCTTGTGGTTTTGGGATGATTCCTCACTGTTCGCATGATCAGGGACACCCCACGAGGCAAGATCTTGTGTGGAGGCCCAGACCGAGGGAGGTTGGCGGTGGTGTGGTGCTTCTTCCATTTCCTGATAACTGCACCGACAGTTGATCTTTTCTCTCAAGTTGCTTTCCGATTCTCTTGTAGCCCATCCCAGCCTTGTGCAGATCAACAATCTAGTCCCTGATGTCCGTAGAAAGCTCTTTGGTCTTGCCCATGGTGGTGATGTTGGATGCTGGTTGTTTGGGTGTTGACAGGTGTCTTTTATACAGGTAACGAGGTGAGGCAGGTGTATTTGATGTAGATAATTGGTTCGGATTGGGGCTGTGTCTTAAAGAAAGACTAACTGGCTTGTAGGAGCCAGAATACTTGCTGTTTGTCCAGGGGGTCAAATACTTGTTTGTTCTCATCAGATGGTTATCAATTTTAATAAATTCATATGATGTGATTTTCTGGAATTTTCTTTGGGATTCTGTCTTTCCCTGTTAGAATGTACATATGATTACAATTGTAGATTTTTGCATTCTTTGTAAGTGGGCAAACCTGCAAAATCAGCAAGGGGTCAAATACTTATTTCCCCCACTGTATATGGAAATCCTGGAGCTTTCTTAGTGGGTATGCTTAGTGGGTATACCTGCGTATCAAGTAGACTACGTCACTGCATGGACATAAATATGTGTATTGGTAGATTGTTAAAATCCATCCTCGCTACTTCTTGCAGGATGTCAAGAGTTCGGACTTAGCACAACATTCTGGGCCCTGTAGAAAGGCCTCCTCTATGGGCCCCTCTACAGCTATCTACAGCTATTCATTCTAGCATCTTTTTGGGCCCTTCTCACATAAGGGCTCTGGGTACTCAATCCCATTTCCACCCCCAACCCCAACCTGACTCATTTAGACCATCATGTCCAACTTCAACGTGCAAATCTATCCGAAGACGATGAGGCTCGTAGAGAGTGAACAACCGTTTATTCCACACGTATGACCAATAATAAAAAAAAAAAAAAAAAGTATCCATATGCTGGATTATCAAAAAAAACTGAAATGACACTCTGTGGTCAGAAAGATTGTTGCTCCACTGTCCAATAACAGGCGAGACTAGTGGAGGGCGAGTCGTAACAAGGCAAAACACAAATAAAATCATATTGTACAACATGACCAACTACCTGAATCATAATGTGGATTACATATTTTAAGATTAGGAATGATTGAGATTTCTCTCGGCACAGCTACCAGAAGACTTCACACTTTCAGACACGTTGCTCACGTCACATCTACGTCTTCAAGCTCAGTTGGAGGCTGCTCAGTAACACTCAGCCAGCACCGGGAAAGAGACTTCTGATATCCTCCACTGGTCTCCGTGGAAATCTACGGCGTTTCTTTGTCCATTCTTTTACTGTCAATATCTCTGCTGAATCAACACAGGAGTGCAAAAAAGTGATAGTTCCCTCCCTTACTTTCATCTATATATTTGTGGCTATTTAAGACCACTCTTGCAGGGCAAGGCCCCCCTCATATTAATTAATCATCTATTTATGTTTTCATGTTCTGATGCCTATATGTTTTTAGCTTTTTGTCTTTAGGTTTTTGTGTTTTAATTATTGGAGCTTGTATTGCAAAATAAAGTGCTATCTATCTATCTATCTATCTATCTATCTATCTATCTATCTATCTATCTATCTATCTATCTATCTATCTATCTATCTATCTAAACTCCTGCATTCATATAATAACAATAATACTTTTTATTTGTAGTTGTAGATTATTGAAAAGCAATCCCAAAGTGCTACAGAGTAAAAAATTACAGGTCTAAAAACACAAGCAAAAAAAAAAAAAAAATAAAAAAGTTTATGGGAACGCTTTCTTAAAAAGAAACCTTTTTAGGCCCTTCTTAGAAACGTTTTTTTTAATTAGCTCTTCGTCATTAGTTTTAGTATCAGACCGTCGAGATACTTACTCATTACAGTTTTTCCTTAGCCGCTTTGGTGCATTTCTTAGATCAAAAGTGCAATCCTTGATACTACTTGTACAAATTCCAAATCATGTAGTCACTTGTGCACATCATTAAAGCAATTTCTTATTTCTTTGAACAAATTGCAATTGCTTTTGTACATATTGCAATTGTTAAATATAAAATATAAAAAAAGTGTCAGCTTTTTTCTACATTTTCAATTGCTCATGTCATGTTGATCAAAATATAGTAGATGGTTCTATGTTGAATAGTCTTACCCATCAAAACATCTAGGCATTAGTTCCTTGCATAAGCCATTACGTGCAAAATTGTTGAACTATTTGTCATAAACTGTCAAGCATAGTTCTACACATTTCTATTAGACCTTTCGTACAAAAATGTGAATTGATGAATCGTGCAGGTGAAATTGACCCTCACTCATGAAGGAATGTAAAGTGTTCAACCAATAATCAATCAGGTGTCTAAATTGCTCAAAGGTGCATCTCATGAACAATCAATTGGCAAGCGCATAAAGACAGACCACAACACAGAGTTGCAATTTTTCAATAATGGATGGACCAGGAAACGAACAGGGTCAACAGCCAAGAGGAGGAAGAAGAGGAGCAAGGATGTGTGGTGGAAGGCAAAACAGAGGAAGAGGCAGAAGAGGACATAGGCACATATCTGATGACATAAGGAAGGGCCACTATTGTAGACCATGTTGTCAATCATGGCCTTACAATGGCTGAGGCGGGTCGAAGGGTGCAGCCGAATATTGGGAGATCAACCGTGTCCTCAATAATTCAATTCAATTTTCAATAGTTCAAACGTTTCGAAGAGAGAACAGGTATGTCCACCAATGTACAGTGTGCACTGTTACTGTATATAAACAATATACTGTATGCTTCCTACAATGCTTCAAGCTTACATGCACCCACCTGTATCTTTTACAGTAAAATGTGTGTTTGCATAGTTTTTGTCAATGTGAAATTGTGCGATGCATCACTGCATTTTTCCCCACATAGGACTGCAAGATTACCTCAAACCGGTGGCAGAGGATGCCTATTCACACCTTGACAGGAGGAGGCTATTTGCACCATGGTCCGAGCAAACAATGCCATGAGACTCAGGGAAATACAAAGGACCGTTATAGACGACAACAATGTCTTTGAAAACATCCATACGGTTAGCATCTCAGCCATCGACAGGGTGCTGCATACCGTGTACCATTCCAAAGGAATGAGGACAGAGTAGAGGAGCTACGCTACCAGTATGGTAGTAGGTAAAACATATATCTATGTAGCTACTTTACAGCAACATTTTATAGTGATACATAGTACAGTAAGCATAAACTGCACACATTTCCATTGCTGTGGAATATATGTACATTTTATGTCACTCTTCCTTACCAAAACAAATTCAACTGTGTGTTCTGGGCGTATATTGGAGTTGGAATCAAGTGAACCCTCTCACAACTTTGTATACATGGATCAGGCTGGCTTCAACCTGACCAAATGCAGAAGGCGGGGTCAGAATATCATCAGTCACAGAGCCACTGTGGATTTGCCAGGCCAACGGGGAGGAAATCTCACCATGTGTGCTACTATTTCGAAGCATGGTGTCCTAACCCATATCCCCCTTAGAGGGCCATACAGCACCCAGCATCTACTCAACTTTTTAGAGACTCTCTACAGGGCTCTCATCCCTGATGACGAGAGGGATGTGTTTAGAGAGGATTTGCCGAAGTATGTGGTCATCTGTGATAATAATGTGAGTTTCCATCGATCAGACCTCATAAGGCATTGGTTTGTGACCCACCCGAGGATGCTCATAGACTTGCACCCACCTAATTCACCATTCCTTAACCCAATTGAGGAGTTCTTTTCAGCATGGAGGTCGAAGGTGTACGATCGTCAGCCACACACACAGATGACCCTGCTGGCTTCAATGGATGCAGCAAGTGAGGACATCACAGTAGACGCCTGCAGAGGATGGATAAGGCATTCCAAAATACTCTTTCCACGTTTCATTGCAAGGGTAAATATCCGGTGTGATGTGGATGAGAACATGTGGGCCGACAGATGGGAACGTCTGGATGTGTAGAGACAGCACTAGAACAGTGCTGCGGGCAAAGTTGTTCCTTAGGGGTGTTTCCTGTGTTTCCTTCTAATTTTTTTTTTTTCCCTTGTGCCCCTTGTCTTTTTCTTAACGTAAATTATTTAGTTTTTTTCTTTCATAAAGTAGCACTAGTAAAAGCTGTGAAAAACAAAATCCTGTCCAGTCTCTTTCAATCAATAACCCACATACAGTAATATGTAAATAGTACTGTTGAAATTGATATATGCCATAGAAGTGCAGCCTTGTGCATTTTCAATACAGTAACTGTCATCCCAACTGTAGCCTGTAGTTTACATCAGGTAGTCCTGTCAGCCGTTACATTGACAACATGCCTGACATGCCCAACAATGACTCAATGACTTATCATTCTGATGACACTGCCGTGATCATTGGCATGAATATTTACTTTTGAGAGATGTACTAAGGATTTTTAGTGACTGACTAGCTTTAGAAACATCTATTGTATATTGCAGTTTGTACAAATTGTTCTGAGAAATGCACTTATTATTTTGTACATGTTAGGGATGATGTGAAAACGCACCAAAGCGACTGAGGAAAAACTGTAATGTTACAACGCAGCTTGTTTCTCGCTTAATACTGGACCAATTTCAAGGACTGTTGTTCCCATCAGTCACATAGACAACCCGAAGTTACACTTCAACGCTGAATTATAAACCCTGGACCCGGAGGAGGTAAAGAGCAGCACACCGGCTCCTCCCAGGCTCCCTGAACGCATCACGTTGAGTCCTGGGTATTTAACATTCTACCCCGGACAGCGGCAGGTTGTTGCGCAAGCGCAGCCCATTCAGTGTGCATGAATACTGAGCGAGGAGAGGACAGCAGCACCGGGAGAACTGGGACTGGGAGGACACAGTGGACTGGACGGACCCGGACCGTACCGGACCCGGGCAGGCGGACATGGAGAGACAGAACGGCAGCAGCAGCATCTGCTCCCGGCCGCACGGCACCGTGACGGAGGGCCAGAAGAAGAAGAAGAAGGAGGAGGAGGAGGAGAAGGAGAAAATCCCCGACAGAGTGACCCTGAAGAAGGAGATCGGGCTGCTGAGCGCGTGCACCATCATCATAGGTGAGGCAGGAAAAACAAAGACAGCTGCCACTTGGCTCAGCCTTTTAACTTTATAGCTGCACAAGTTCCAAAATAAACAAGTTAATGAATCTTCTCTTAAACTCTGATAAAATTCACACAACAAAGTTGTCGGAAAAAAAAGCTTAAAGTCCCCCGTGAACTGTTGACTGGTTAGGAAAAACTCGGGACTCCATGTTTGTTTGCATGTGTGTTCAGATGAAAGTGAGTTTGTGAGTGCTCAGAGTCCAGAAGCAGCCTGGCAGAAGAACATTGTCTGCTGGAGCAGAACGGACAGCAGGGAGCTTTTAAACACACCTGAAGAGAGTAAATACAGGGGCATCATCCAGGGATGGATGGAGGGATGGATGGAGGGGTGGATGGATGGATGGATGGATGGATGGAGGGGGGACTGTAGGGAGTCAGGCTGCATGCACAGGGCCTGACAGGTGTCCTGCCAAAAAGTGTCTGAGGGTATAGGCTATATAGCTACATTATTGCAGTTAACTAGCAGGAGAAACTAAAGGAGCCAGGAGTTAACTACCGACCCTTTTGAAATTTAAGATAAGATAATATAAGATAAGATAAGATAGACTTTATAAATCCCACACTGGGGAAATTCCTCTGCTACAGCAGCTCAGAAGAAAAAAAATGTACACACATCAGAATAACACAAATACACATTAAGTAGACATAGGAGAACAAATATACATAAAGTATAAGAAATGGGGTTAGTTATAATAATAATAATAATAATAATAATTAGTGCTGTCAAATGATTAAAATATTTAAAATATTTAATCGCGATTAAATCGTATTAATGTCATAGTTTTTTAGCAATCTAGCTAGATCTAGCTAGATCCGGTGTGGTGTTGTAGTTTTCTAACGTTACTAGTTGTTGCAACAGCATGTGAAAAAAACTACAAAGTTTGCTAGGCCCATAAAGAACGTTAATCTCGCAATAAAGGGTTTGCGTTAATGCCGTTAATAACGCGTTTCACTGACACCACTAATAATAATAATAGTAATAAAACAAACAAATGTACACAATAAACACCCTTATATAAACGGACAGTATATAAACACAGATATATCTGTGTTTATATACTGTCTGTATATATACAGATGAGTAAGGTGCAGATGAATAGATATGACATGTTGCACAGTTGAAGGTAACAGAGAGTAATAAATAAATAAACATGCATAGTGCAGAATATTGTCTAGTGATGCTCATATTGCAGAAACAGCTCGTTCTTCTCCACCCATAACAGGACCACAATATTAAAAATGTAACGCACCTTCGGGTGCCTGGGTAGCTTGGTAGAGCAGGCACCCTAGAGGTTTGCTCCTTAACGCAGCGGCCGCGGGTTCAACGTCCCTTTGCTGCATGTCGTTCCCCCTCTCTCCCCCCTAAATGTCTTCAGCTGTCCTGTCAAAATAAAGACCTAAAATGCCCCAAAAATAATCTCTCCTTAGTGTCTTCATTAATCAGAGGTGTGTTTTGGGCGTAACATGCAAACAACCAATCAGAGATCAGCTCCCATTCCCTTTAAAAGCCAGGCGCGTTTGGACCTTGGAGCATTGCTGTTATGATGGAGGATTTGCACCGTAATATTTTATATGTGTGCTGCTGTGTGTCCCTGTGTGTGTAACGAGCATAGTGTCTGCGCGCTGTGCACGAGACTAGGAGCATGTTACTAATGCTCTGTTAAAATAACAATGAAATGCTGCGTTATTGACTTTAGACCAGGATTTTGTTGGTCAATGGTGCGATCACTTCCCACTGCCTCAAGATAGCAATACGCCCGGAATGCACCTGAACACACCTCCCTGTAAGACCAGCACGCCCGGAATGCACCTGAACACACCTCCCTGTAAGACCAGCACGCCCAGAATGCACCTGAACACACCTCCCTGTAAGACCAGCACGCCCAGAATGCACCTGAACACACCTCCCTGTAAGACCAGCACACCCAGAATGCACCTGAATACACCTCCCTGTAAGACCAGCACACCCAGAATGCACCTGAACACACCTCCCTGTAAGACCAGCACACCCAGAATGCACCTGAACACACCTCCCTGTAAGACCAGCACACCCAGAATGCACCTGAACACACCTCCCTGTAAGACCAGCACGCCCAGAATGCACCTGAACACACCTCCCTGTAAGACCAGCACGCCCAGAATGCACCTGAACACACCTCCCTGTAAGACCAGCACGCCCAGAATGCACCTGAACACACCTCCCTGTAAGACCAGCACGCCCAGAATGCACCTGAACACACCTCCCTGTAAGACCAGCACGCCCAGAATGCACCTGAACACACCTCTTTGTAAGACCAGCACGCCCAGAATGCACCTGAACACACCTCCCTGTAAGACCAGCACGCCCAGAATGCACCTGAACACACCTCCCTGTAAGACCAGCATGCCCAGAATGCACCTGAACACACCTCCCTGTAAGACCAGCATGCCCAGAATGCACCTGAACACACCTCCCTCTAAGACCAGCACGCCCATTGGCCACAGATGGCCGCAGGTTCATTTGCTATTTAAACGAAGGGGTGCTGGATGGGAAACTGACAACTGCGTCGGTCTTAAGCTGCAGACACACAGACCAGACGGCCAACCCTCAGCAGAAAAGGCAGTTGGACTGATCAGTGTCCCTGCAGTAACTCTAAGGATCCCCTGTTAAAGATCTCTGGTGAAGGTGTGGGCAACCATTAATATCAAAAGAGCCATTTATGGCCCAAAAACATGAAAAGAAACTTGTCTCGAGCTGCAAAACATATTCGAGCCTTTTAATGAAGACTATTTAAATTAGCATATCAACATTACAAATAAGTCTAAATGGGCATTCATTAATATGTATGTTGCCATTTTCTTGCAGAGAGGCATATCTAATATTTTCTGAACAATCACAATTTAAAAAAACTAGCAGCAGTAATGGAGTTTGAATATTTGAACTAGTTCTTAAAAGTACATCTCCTCTGTTGTCTGCTGAAATGAGAATGTCTGTGGCTGTGTTGTATTTCAAATTGTATTTGAAATCATTTTAAACTCTATGTGTGTCTAATGTATTTTATTTTCTATCCCCACTTCCCTTCCCCTAAGTTGTCAGGGCGCCACTGTAAATAAGAACCTGTTCTTAATGACTTGCCTGAAAAAATGTCTTTCAATATATATCTTTTTATATATATTTGCCTGTTTCTTTCTGCAGATGAAGCAGTAACCCAGCAGCAAGCAAATAAATCTGCTGCTAAACATCATCACAAGTCGTATTTGGTGAATGATTGGAGTAAATGGATACCCTGGAAATCCAGAGTTCTCGAGAGAGCACAATTTGAGTTAGCTCAGCGAGTCATGGTGCGTTCTTTTTGTCTTGTAATCGCGACTAGTAGCTCGAGTGTGATGTCTCATCCGTGTCGAAAAACGAATAACCTGAGGGGTTGTTGCGTTCTTTTTGTCACACAATACTACGAGTCGGAGAAAAGACGGATTTTTGTAACATTTTTATTAACATTTAGTATTCAATTCACCCAGTTATTGACAAATTACACAAATATATTTCATAGTTTGATACATGGAAATTACGTTTTGATTAACGTTAACGTTAGGCTACTGCTCTGCTTTCTGCTCAAGACTCGACTTAAAGCCATTGTTGTCATATAGCAACCGAGCGTCTCTAGCCAATTTCAGCTGCACAAGCTCCAAAATAACTAATCAGGTGGTATTTAACTCCTAATAAGACTGTAGAGACATGTCTATAGGTAGTAGTATACAGCACTATGTTTAACTCCTAATAAGACTGTAGAGACATGTCTATAGGTAGCAGTATACAGCACTATGTTTAACTCCTAATAAGACTGTAGAGACATGTCTATAGGTAGCAGTATACAGCACTATGTTTAACTCCTAATAAGACTGTAGAGACATGTCTATAGGTAGCAGTATACAGCACTATGTTTAACTCCTAATAAGACTGTAGAGACATGTCTATAGGTAGCAGTATACAGCACTATGTTTAACTCCTAATAAGACTGTAGAGACATGTCTATAGGTAGCAGTATACAGCACTATGTTTAACTCCTAATAAGACTGTATGTCTAGGTACATATGTTTAACTAATAAGACTGTAGAGACATGGGTAGCAGTATACAGCACTATGTGTACCACTTCTTCATTTGGTTACAACAAAGACGAAAGTGCTTAAAATTGTAGAAAACCACAATGTTTACTACGTGTGATGCACGACGTAGCCATCTTTGAAAGTGAACTCGGGGTCCTCTGAGTTCAGATTTACTTTGACGAGTCGTATATATACGACCTCGGGGCTCTTTTGCAACTTCCGGTTCGTAACTCCGCAAAACGACTCGTAAATCGACTTCGGTGGACAAAAAGAACGCACCATCACTCTGGCATCGAGTTATGATGCTCATTAACTATGCCCTGGTAGCCGAGCTGCACCAATCACATTGGTGTATCTGATGTAGGCGGGTCAGAGACGAGCTAAACAGAGGACGACAGCGCTGCGACGTCCAACTCATTAGTAAACATTGCAAGATGACTACGGATGAACACCAGTTGTTTGAAACGGCTTTGGCTGCTACAATGTATGAGTTAGACTTGGCTTTTTATCTGAAAGAGGAACAGAAGACGGCGATCCAGTCATTCCTTTGCAAGAAAGATGCTTGCCGTTTTGCCGACCGGATACGGCAAGAGTTTAATCTACCAGTTAGCTCCGCTGGTAGTTAGCTCCACTGGTAGCTAATAGTTTAAGCTACCAGTGGTAGCTAATAGGGGGTGTCATTAGTTCAGTCCGTAGGGAGTTGGGTTGGGAACTCCTTAGCTCCTCTGGTAGCTAAGAGTTTAATCTACCAGTTAGCTCCTCTGGTAGCTAAGAGTTTAATCTACCAGTTAGCTCCTCTGGTAGCTAAGAGTTTAATCTACCAGTTAGCTCCTCTGGTAGTTAAGAGTTTAATCTACCAGTTAGCTCCTCTGGTAGTTAAGAGTTTAATCTACCAGTTAGATCCTCTGGTAGCTAAGAGTTTAATCTACCAGTTAGCTCCGCTGGTAGCTAAGCGTATGGGGTTTAGCGAAAAGTATTGTTGTGATTGGTCGTAGTGATATCCAATTGCACCTCGAGTTGGACAATTTTTATTACTCATTGCCAGACCCTTAATCTTTCAGATTTGGGTCTGGATTTCCAGGCTAGCAGTAACCCAGCAGCACGCAAATACATCTGTCTACACACTATTATTGTATTCAATTTCTTCTGAAAACTTAATTTTTTTGGAGATTTGGAACCAGTTGCTCGTCTATAAACACTCAAGACAGCTATTAAGGTTTGGCAAACATGTGGAGGATAAAGCACTGAGCATACGTAGGCTACAACACACATTTTCGTTGACTGACGGAAATGTTATGGAGCCTAAATGGAGAATGTAAGAATCACTTTAACAATAATTCATTTCCATATAACTTTCAGTCAAAGCCACAGTGAGCCACTGCAGAGGGGCTAAAGAGCCGCAGGTTTCAGACCCCCGGGCTAAGCTGTTGTTGCATGCTCAAGGCGGACATTTTTGTTAAAAAAAAAAAAAAAAAAAAAATCCTTCTCCAGAACAAGAGAAAGGTCCTGTGCGCAGAATGCTGAAGCACCTTTCCATTCAGAGCGAGAGAGCGCCGAGTTGAACGAGCTGGCTGCTCGGCACACTGAACCACGCTCGGCATCAAGAGTCATTTCGTGCCACTGGATTGAATCAAAAGGCACTTTTCATAGATCTCATCTCACATCACCAATATGTGGTTGTTTTTTCTTTTCTTTTCCTGCCGTTTCTTCACTTTTTAGGACGATTTTGCAGGAAGAAACGGATGCAGAAGGTGAGCGGTTCACTTGCCACCTCTGCAGCCCACCGGGAGTGGATAATTTATGTCTGGTTATGTAATGGCTGTCTGTGCCACTTGGCTGCCTTCTGCCGTGCTACTGGTAGCGCTGTAGTCTGAATGCGTCGGATCTGCTGGTACTCTACACTGCATACTGAGGCTCTGGGCAGGAGGGATTGTCCCGGGCCTGAGTGATGGCCTTTAACTCCTTCTGTAACTCCGTCACAGAGCTCTTTGTGCTTTAATAACCCTCTGTATAAACTCGGAGGGGGACAGTGTGGATTGTGTGACTGCGGTTGCTCAAGAGTCTCAAACTGGTGTGTTTTTTTAATTAATTTTTTTTAACCCTCATGTTGTCCTCAGGTCAAATTTGACCCATTTATTTAAAGTTTTTTTTTTTTAATCGCTGAAAATAAATCGACAAAAACGTCGGAAATAGTGACCCAAAACCTGGAAAGAAATCAACAAAAACATTTTTAAAAATCGCTGAAAAGAAATCTACAAAAACGTCAAATGGTCACAAAAAAACCTGGAAAGAAATCGACAAAAACGTCAAAGAAGGTAACAAGTGTCGAAAAAGAACAACAAAAGGTTGAAAAAAAACTTTTCATTTAAAATTTTGACCCAGAAAAAACAAAGTTGCGTGGTCGACTGGAAGACAACACAAGGGTTAGGGTGCAGAGGCAGAAACTGGGTGATGCGTAATATTCCAAAACTTCTCCAAATAAGTCATAAGTGCTGTATGGACGTATATGTAAACATGTTTCCCACAGGTGTGAAAATGTTTTGCGTTGAATGTGCAGATTTCAGCCCATGATAAAGATGAATGTTTATTTGCGCACGTTCCACATTTTACTGTAATTGCCACCTGCTGTTCGTAACAGTACGTATATTAAATTCAGATATTAAATCATTTAATTACGTGCACAGTTTGGCAAAGTATGGGGCCATTTTATGTCAAATAAGATACATTACAGATCTGGGAGGGGGGTAAATATTTTTTTTTTGTCATGAATCCACATCACTGACAATCTGTGACAAAAAAAACACAAATTTCATTTTTTTTCATAAACTTTCGGCTTCAATCTTGGAACTTCCGAGTTTTCTCTCGGAATATTACCCCCCTCCCACAGCTATGCAATTGGTATCAAAATGTTTTTTTTTGCAAGTCAGAAGTAGCAGTCGAGTTACAACCTATGTACCAAGTCAAGTTCAAGTTCTGATGTTAGCGCTTTAGTGCGTAACTTTTAGATATTAATGAAAGTCCGTTACATTCGAGCCGTTGCCAAATGAGTTGCTACAGTCTCTCTCTGTGGGACTATGTTCAGAAGATTGTGGCGTCCGGTGACTTACCCGCGCAGAAACTCAAGTGAAGATAATGAACTCTTCTGAAGAGTCCATCATGATTTTTAAATCCTCCGTGTCCTCCTTGGCTACTAGCAACTGCGTGGAGGAGGTGGTGCGTGATCATGGAAGGCTTGTATCATGTTGACGCGCCGACAGTGTTGTTGTCATTACTTAGAATTCCTCATGGGGGGAGACAGAAACTACGCACTATATCGCGCTTTAACGTAAACATAATATATTTAATTAATGTAAATAAAGAATGTCTCTTAACCGTCCTGTTATTCTCCAGAGTGCTGATCAGGACACATTTTTCTGTCCGAGCCAATAATAATATAGCTGTTTTAAATTTAAAATGTCCAATGCCTTATCGCGCTGATGTGACCGAGCCCGACCAGAACCCGAACATAATTTCTAAATATCTGTCCGAACCCGGCCCGGACCGTCGGGCTCGAGAAATTTGTGTTTCTTTCAACCAAATTCTCAAAGAAAATAACATGGATAAAAATAACGTGGAAGAAAATAACGCTTTCCACAAGTAAAATAAATGATCAGTTCACTGCTTTCATTGAATTTGGGTGTTTTATTCAATTTTATAGCATTTGAAAAAGAAATGCCAAAGAACGTTGAAATGCGTCAAAAAGTGTGTCAAAAATTCCCAGAACAAGCTTAAGAAACACAGCGAAAAACATAGATGAAAACATCAATAAAGAGCCGAAAGAAATCTACAAAAACATCTTAAAAAGTGACAAAAAGCTTGGAAAGAAAAAACCACAAAAAGGCCAGGAAAAGTGACAAACAACGACAATTTTGACCCAGAAAAACAAAAAGTTGAATGGTCGACAGGAAATCAACACAAGGGTGAAAGAAGCCAAATGATCAGGTGTTTTCTCGGCATGTTTTACCGGTGACAGAAAAGATAGAATCGGTATCTAACAACCTTCTTCCTCCTCTCCTCAGGGAACATCATCGGCTCGGGGATCTTCATCTCTCCGAAGGGGGTCCTGGAGCACTCGGGCTCGGTGGGCTTGGCGTTGGTGGTTTGGGTTCTGGGAGGCTGCATCGCCGCCTTGGGCTCCCTCTGCTACGCCGAACTGGGCGTCACCATCCCCAAATCTGGAGGAGACTACTCCTATGTCACCGAGATATTCGGGGGTCTGATGGGGTGAGTTGGGTTATGTCTTTACAGCGAGTCAGTGCTAATACACTGCACATATTTATATTTAATTTATATTACTCTAAACCACCTTCTGTGAACCAACTGTATACTATACTATATATATATATATATATATATATATATATATATATATATATATATGTATACTGTCTACACTGCACTATATTTCTTGTCCACCTGTCTACAGTATACTTTGTATATTGTATTGCACTTTTCTGCTTTATTTTTTAGCATTTCTGGTTGGACACAAACTGCATTTCGTTGTCTTTGTACTCATACTCTGCACAATGACAATAAAGTTGAATCTAATCTAATCTAAAAAGATGGCAAAATTTAAAAAAACAACGTCATTGATTTTCATCTAGTGTCGCATTGCCAGCGACTCCACAGCACTGTGGAGTAAGGTCTGGCTACACCACAGATGCATTCTGGGATAGGAGGGGGAAAATGACACTCTTGGGTTGTGGCGACGGTGACTCTGCTGAATAGTCTCAGGAAGGATCTGGTTTTGGTGGAACATTTGCATCCTGCTAAAGAAAACGCCACATCCAATATTAAATGAAGTTAACTGTTGACACAATCCAGTACCGTGAGCTATTTAAATTAGCTGATACATGGTTAAACCTCATTGGCTCTTACCAGTGTATCTCCATGTGTATTTCGTCCACAGCAATCTCCACCAATCGGTCCCAAAATCTCTCAGTAAGAGAGGAAATGCCCTAAACATATTCTTTGTAAATCTTTACAATCATTCACCTAAAGAACCAAGCAGGTCTGTCTTGTTGCACCATCCAAAATCTTCTTCAGAACTTTTTCATTTTCAGGGTGTAGCTTAACCCTTGTGTTGTCCAAATAGGGGACTTAAAAAGAAAATGCAAGGTTGAAGTTTGTTGTTGTTTCCTCGAGGGGAACAGAACCACAGAAAGGGGGGAGGAGAGGGACCATGTCAATACGAGTGCCGTACTTTGACACTCCAGTTACCAGGGATGCACCGAATCCAGGATTCGGCTTCTGATTGGGCTGAATATTGGGCTTTTTGACGGTGGTTTGGTTTCTGATGAACCATAGAATTTTCTTCCAGTGGACCGAAACCCTACGCTTGCACTCCGCACGCTACGCTGGTCGCCGTAGTGACGGCGCCGTTGATTACGGGAAGGTGTTTACGTAGGTGGAGCGTTCAATGCAGCACGCTGTGAGAAAGTGGACATGGATCTGGTGAGCAGAAAAAGTTGTTGTTTGGCAGAACTTTCAGTCAAAAGGAGGCCATTCAAGTCCAGCTACATGTTCAATCTGTTCAATGCTGATTGGTCTGGTGGTGGCGAGGACCCTAAACTATACACAAGTTACAACATCTGGTCTGAAACATCTGGAAGAATACGAGTTGTGCACGAAGGAATCTCCAGACAGCAGCCAAAATGCAGCAACTTCAGGTACAGCAAAGGAAGGACAGTCCCTGTTTACTTCATTCATGTGTTTACTGGGTTCATGGACTGAAGACGGGAGGACGAGTCAGCACAATCTCAACCAGTGGATTCGGTATTCGGCCAAACACCAAAAATCTGGATTCTGTGCATTCCTACCATTTACCGAACGTCTTTCTCTTGTTCAGGTTCCTCCTGTTGTGGAGCGCCGTCCTCATCATGTACCCGACCACGCTGGCCGTTATCGCCCTGACCTTCTCCAGCTACGTCCTGCAGCCCGTCTTCCCAAACTGCGTTCCTCCGTACATGGCGACACGGATGCTGTCCGCCACCTGTCTCCGTAAGTGGCTTCTTCTTACCGAATTATCTCCAGTCTTTGGTTTTATTCCCCAGATTTAGGAGGCTGTGATGAAGACGTCTGTGTAAAGATGGTTTATGTTTAGCATTGTCTGGTGGTTTTTTTAAGTTTCTATATCAGAAATTTGGGCTTCTTTCAACCAAATTGTCAAAGAAACTAGTGTGGAGGGTTCCACACAACCATTACTCTTCACAGGTAAAGTAAATGATCAGTTCACTACTTTTATTGAGTATTGAGTATAAATTATTGAAATTGAAATGTATTGAGTTTTATTTAATTTTATAGCATTTGAAAAAAAGTGACAAAAATGTTGGAAAAAGCTTCATAAACACGGGGGGAAAAAATCCACAAAAACATTAAAGAAATTGCGGAAAAATATTGACAAAAACATTTAAAAAATTGCTGAAAAAAATCAACAAAAACATTTTAAAAAATTGCTGAAAGAAATCGACAAAAACTTTCAAAATATCACTGAGAAAAAGCGACAAAAACATAAAAAATATCGCTGAAAAAAATCAACAAAAACATTAAAGAAATTGCTGAAAAAAATCAACAAATTTTTTTTTTTAAATTGCTGGAAGAAATCGACAAAAACATTCAAAATATTGCTGAGAAAAAGCAACAAAAACATAAAAAATATCGCTGAAAAAAATAGACAAAAATGTCAAATAGGGACAAAAAACCTGAAATAAATTCAACAAAACATCGGGAAAAGTGACAAGTGTCGAAAAAGAACAACAAAAGGTTGAAAACAAAGTTTTCATTTAAAATTGACAAAGAAAAAAACTAAAAGTTGCGTGGTCAACGAGAAGACAACACAAGTACTGTACTTACATTAAGTACAATTCTGAGGTATTTCCATTTTCTGCTACTCTATACTTCTACTCCATCTCAGAGACAAATGTTGTACTTTTTACTCCACTACATTTATTTGATAACTCCAATTACTTTGCAGATTCAGTTTTCTGCGTAAAAAAACGCCAAAATCTAAAAGGTGTATTGTAAAAATGTGGCCTTAAAACTCAATGAGAAGTCAATTACTGACAAATGTCAGAAAACAGGAGGCTACATGAAGGAAAGTGAAAGAACAGCTCCACTCCTCGTTTTTACACATTTTATTGGGGAAAAGTTACATAATATCTCTAAATAAGTACAAGGGTTGTCCTGACTAAAGAAATGATATCTACGAATATATCGACTAATAGTTTATTCAATCAACACATCTGTAAAACTGAGTTTCTCCACAAACAATCGTGCCAAAGCACCACTTTAAATCTGGTGTTTACCAGAGATGTGCTCGGAAGTTTCTTGGAAATAAGGCCAGTTACACACTGCACGCGTCACGAGAGCGTGGCGTTTCTGTTGCGTCTCAGCCGCGTGGATTTTTCTGTGTCCTACACACCAGAAGCGTGTCTGATGCGGCGCTGCTCCTGCTGCTAGGTACAGGGAGGGCCGATCTCGGGACATAGTGTCGACAGATTCAAACTCTGAAAAATGGGTAAGTGGGCTGTCTGTTTATAACAACTTAGTGTAGCTGTAAAGAGCCGAAATAGCCTCTCTGATGTTGGACAGTCACTCAGAACACACACTATGTTGTTATCGTAGCCTATCCTATCATTTATATATAGTAGCCTATCCTACCCTTTATATATAGTAGCCTATCCTACCCTTTATATATAGTAGCCTATCCTACCCTTTATATATAGTAGCCTATCCTACCCTTTATATATAGTAGCCTATCCTACACTTTATATATAGTAGCCTATCCTACCCTTTATATATAGTAGTCTATCCTACCCTTTATATATAGTAGTCTATCCTACCCTTTATATATAGTAGCCTATCCTACCCTTTATATATAGTAGCCTATCCTACCCTTTATATATAGTAGTCTATCCTACCCTTTATATATAGTAGCCTATCCTACCCTTTATATATAGTAGCCTATCCTACTACCCTTTATATATAGTAGCCTATCCTACCCTTTATATATAGTAGCCTATCCTACCCTTTATATATAGTAGCCTATCCTACCCTTTATATATAGTAGCCTATCCTACACTTTATATATAGTAGCCTATCCTACCCTTTTTATATATAGTAGTCTATCCTACCCTTTATATATAGTAGCCTATCCTACCCTTTATATATAGTAGCCTATCCTACCCTTTATATATAGTAGCCTATCCTACACTTTATATATAGTAGCCTATCCTACCCTTTATATATAGTAGTCTATCCTACCCTTTATATATAGTAGCCTATCCTACCCTTTATATATAGTAGTCTATCCTACCCTTTATATATAGTAGCCTATCCTACCCTTTATACATAGTAGCCTATCCTACTACCCTTTATATATAGTAGCCTATCCTATCATTTATATATAGTAGCCTATCCTACCCTTTATATATAGTAGCCTATCCTACCCTTTATATATAGTAGCCTATCCTACCCTTTATATATAGTAGCCTATCCTACCCTTTATATATAGTAGCCTATCCTACACTTTATATATAGTAGCCTATCCTACCCTTTATATATAGTAGTCTATCCTACCCTTTATATATAGTAGCCTATCCTACCCTTTATATATAGTAGCCTATCCTACCCTTTATATATAGTAGTCTATCCTACCCTTTATATATAGTAGCCTATCCTACCCTTTATATATAGTAGCCTATCCTACTACCCTTTATATATAGTAGCCTATCCTACCCTTTATATATAGTAGCCTATCCTACCCTTTATATATAGTAGCCTATCCTACCCTTTATATATAGTAGCCTATCCTACTACCCTTTATATATAGTAGCCTATCCTACCCTTTATATATAGTAGCCTATCCTACCCTTTATATATAGTAGTCTATCCTACCCTTTATATATAGTAGCCTATCCTACTACCCTTTATATATAGTAGCCTATCCTACCCTTTATATATATATATATGGAGGAAATATTTATTCATAATTCAAATTGAAAGTCCAAAGATAAATTGAAAGTCCAAAGGGAAAACAAAGCGAGATCAAATTAAAAATATTATTATTTTTAAAATTTTCCATTTGGCTTTGGCTTTTGAATTTAATATTTGGCTTTTGAATTTCAATTCATCATTGGCTTTTAATTTTCATTTAATATTTGGCTTTTGAATTTCAATTTAACATTGGATTTTAATTTTCATTTAATATTTGGCTTTTGAATTTTCATTTAACATTGGATTTTCATTTGGACTTGACACATGTCAATGTAAATGAGGAGGCGTGGCCCAAAGGCTGGTGGGAGGGTCTGAAACGAAAGGGGTGCAGAGGCCCCTTATGAGCAGCAGGGGGAGCTTACTGCTGAGGAGCACACTGTTAAGCATCTGTCTGCAGATTCACCACTAGGCTGGGTCTGGTTTCACATGATAGAAAATGATGATGTAAGCTAAACACAAACCACATTTCATGCAACAACCGTGAAGTTTTCATGTAGTTACTATAATAGGGCCCGTGTTAGTGAGGAGTAGATTAGGACTGGATTTAAAGCTGATTCTGGTTCCCAACTTCGCCCCAGGTGTATCTGTTTAAAACACGACTCAGACAACTTCTCTTTTGATTAATTTAATTAAGCAACAGTAGAAACATGGGTGTGGGTAGCTCTGCTTACGTGTGTTTGTGTGTGGTCAGATCTCGAGGACGCACACACACACACACACACACACACACAAACACACACACACACACAATCTCGGATAGTCATCGTCCGAACTGCGACCTCTCCAGAGCAGGGGGAATGAAAGGGGGAAACACCAGAGCAGGGGTAATGAGAGGGGGAAACGCCAGAGCAGGAGGAAATTTTCCACATGACAAATGTAAGTCTAATATTCACTCTGCTCGTACAGTACCTCTGTTTTTGTCTGCACCAACCCGTGAGAAAAATAATTGGTTCCTTAGCTGCAAGATATTTGATTTTTATAACTAGCTAGTCGCTAACTTTGTCCATTTGCTCTTCAGTGCTGTGCAGGTAACCTACAGTCAGTTTATTAGACTTTTGTAGCTGAAAACAGCTGTTTGCTGCAAGGGATGAGGTTGCCTACAGCAGTGAGACTGAGCTAGACAGTTGAGACAAAAACTTAAAGGAGAACTCCGGCCAATTTTTACGTTAATCTTTATCGCTATAAATATGCGAGTACGGTCGATAGAAAAAAAAAACAGAGCCGTATCGGTGCTAGCAACACGGAGTTGCTCCCACTTAGCTAAAACAGCAGTTTTGGGGGCAGGTTAGAAGTAGTGCCATTGTGCCTCTTAATGGACCCAAAATGCAATTAAAATGTCTGTGCAACATGAACAGGGCCCTTACGTGTATCTGAAGTCTCTTTTATATAGACCTTAGTGGTCCCCTAATTCTGTATCTGAAGTCTCTTTTATATAGACCTTAGTGGTCCCCTAATTCTGTATCTGAAGTCTCTTTCATATAGACCTTAGTGGTCCCCTAATACTGTATCTGAAGTCTCTTTTATATAGACCTTAGTGGTCCTCTAATACTGTATCTGAAGTCTCTTTTATATAGACCTTAGTGGTCCCCTAATACTGTGTATCTTTCCCGAAATTCAGCCTTTGTGCAGAATTCCAGCCACTAGAGCCAGTTCCACAATGAGCTTTCCTTAGGGCCGTTAGAGAGTCAACCCAACGTCCTAGTTTTTGATACACGACGCGCCGGTGCGCACAATACTATGCGTTGTCGGTGGGGGCGACATGTATTGTAGTAGTGCCCTATATTTAAATATAGGATACTATATTCTACATTATCAAAAAATATTGAATCAACTTAGCAGAGCAAATTCATCAAACATAGGACAACTGAGTCACATTTTTCGGTATGTATCAACGTTCTGTGTGTGTGTCTATGCTGTGTGCCCTCCTCAAGAGGCTGAAATAGCATACAGCAGGAGAGAGAGAGAGAGACCCAAATGTATTTATATATTTTTAAAACCTGCTAAATGTATTGGTCAGTGCTACCCAATCGTAGTACACTGTACTGGTGGGGAAACACGCCAGCATCTGATAAAAAGAAGTCAGCCAGCCAGCTGCTCCCTGACGAGAGCCACTCTCCGGGAGGGTGCAGGGCAAGGCGGAGGGTGGGGGTGTGGTCTTGACCAACTGCCACTTTGCTCGTTTGAAAGCCATGATGTCTCTCTCTCTCTCTCTCTCTCTCATGGGTGGGCCAAATTCTCTGGGCGGGCAAAGCAGAGAAAGGGACGGTAACCTTGCTCCTTATGACCTCATAAGGAGAAGATTCCTGATTGGTCCATCTGAGCTTTCATTTTCTCAAAGGCCGAGCAGGATACCCAGGGTTCAGTTTACACCTATCACCATTTCTAGCCACTGGGGGACCATAGGCAGGCTGGGGGAACGCATATTAATGTTTAAAGTTTGGGCAGACTGTGTTCGATGATCTGTAACTAACAATTATTTTCATTTTCTATTATTCTGTTGAGTATTTTCTGGATTAGTGGATTGGTTGTTTGGTCTCTAAAATGTCAGAAAATTGTGAAAAATGTGGATCAGTGTTTCCCAAGAAGCCCGAGATGACATCCTCAAATGTCTTGTTTTGACCACAACTCAAAGATATTCAGTTTGAAGACACTAGAAACATATTCACATTTAACAAGCTGGCATCAGAGAATTTGTTGACTCATTAGTTTGATGTAAAACTAATGGATTCATTTTTGCAGCTCTAGTCCACATGAACACAGCTCAGAGCTGTTCTGTTACTTCTGGCACCGACACTCCATAAAGTCATCATGCATGCAGCATTTCTTTTTTAACGCAATCAATTTTTGATGGGAACATTTAAATGTTTGAGGAGTGAAGAAGCTCTCGGCTTTCACATCCACTCAAAACCTTTTAGAGTGAGCCTGTCAGTTTACTTTAGTCTGAGTTAGTTTTCAGTGTGTTTGTTAGTTTAGTTTTCAGTTTTTTGATGGTAACATTAAATGTTTTCAGGAGTGAAGAAGCTCTCTACTTTCACAGCCACTCAAAAAAAAAAATTTTCAGCATTTTCTGACATTTTAGAGACCAAACAACTTTGATTTACCAGAAATGAGTCCACAGATGAGTTGCAGCCCTATGTGTGGACCTGTCAGGCTGCCTAATTGCTTGCTGTCTTGCCTGAGAGTAACTGCACTGAACCCCATTAATCCACACAGCGTCTTTATCTTATCAATGACTAATGCCCTCCTTACACCAAATGACTTTTCAAGCTATTCCACTGTCGCAGATCTTATCTTATTTCTCATTTCATTGGGCGAAAACAAGGAACGCTAACCCAACACATTATCATTCACACTACAAAAGATACGTGGTCAAATGCATCCCAGACCGCCTCGGCAAGTGGTTAGAGCGATCACACTTGCAATAGAGCTCAACAGTGTGGTTCCCGAAGGTAAAATCCCATTCATTTTCTCCATAAGGATT